>NC_056730.1:969012462-969175853 GCF_019279795.1 Protopterus annectens | reverse complement strand
TTTTAAAAAATCCATTCTAAGTGTCCATAACCTGTGACAAAAGGTTCATTTTCAACTACAAAACTTTCACTAGTACCCATAATTCCGTCACCCAGTTCCATACATTCTAAAAACACATCACCATCATAAATACTCAGGGTCATCAATTCGTCATCATCAGAAATACTGTTATTTATATTTAATTCAACAATTTGTTGTACTTCAAGACTGACATCATTCTGTTTAGTTTGAAAACATACCCTTAAGTGTAACTTGCGACAATATTTTTTAATGTCCAGTATTATGTCAGCAAGTGATGGAATTCTGGTGGGAACGAATTTCGCTCCCTTTAAGAGTACCTTTTTAACATCATGAGAAATAACAGTGTCAGATAAGTTAACAATTTTTAGTATACTATTTTCTCCTTCACCATCACTAAAGACAGCAGAATGATTACCAAAACGGCCATTTGCATCATTACTAACATTATTCACATCATGTCCAAGCACAAACTCTGTATCTAAATGTCCAAAACTTGCTTCAGGGCCGGGCATATGTTTTCCAACTATTACCTGTTGTTCTTCCCATGTTGCCTCTTTGGTCGCGCTGACTGCTGAACGGGCTGTTGTGTCCCCACACTGTTTTTTGAATGTGTAGAGTATATATGTTATCTGTCATGTCACCACAGTATTGAATACATAACCAATGTACAGGGTCGGCCTTAGGTCAAGTGGTGCCCTAGGCAAAAGGGCTCAACAGCGCCCCTCCCACACCACCTGGTGCCCCCCTCCTGGTCTAGTTACATCATCCAGTTTACTGGAAAAGCGCCCCTGCTACAGTGGTAACCTAGGCGGCCGCCTAGTTGGCCTATGCCTAAGGCTGGCTATGCAATGTATCTATGTTACCTATCCTGTCACCACACTACTGAATACGTAACTAATGTGTACACTATCTATCCTGCCACCACACTGCAGAATACGTAACCAATGTATATACTGTTACCTATCCTGTCGCCATACTACATAACATGTAACCAATGTATACACTGTTACCAATCCTATCGCCACACTACTGAATATGTATCCAATGTATACACTGTTACTTATCCTGTCACCAAAATATTGAATACATAACTAATGTATACACTGCTACCCATCTTGTTCCCACACAACTGAATACTTAACCAATGTATTCACTGTTACCTATCCAGGCACCACACTAGTAAATATATAACCAATGTGTACACTGTTACCTATCCTTTCACTGCACTACTGAATACTTAAACAATGTATACAATGTAACTTGTCCTGTCACCCCAATAAATGTATATACTTTTTCCTGTCCTGCCACCACAATAGTGAGTTCATAACCAATGTATGCAGTGTAACTTATCTTGTCACCACACTACTGAATACAAAGCAAATGTATAGACTGTTACCTATCCTGTCACCTCAGTACTGAATACATAACCAGTGTATACACTGTTACCTATCCTGTCACCACATTACTGAATACATGACCAATGTATACACTGTTACCTCTCCTGTCACCACAGTACTGAATACATGACCGATGTATACACTATTATTTATCCTGTCACCACACTACTGCATACATAACCAATGTATATACTGTTAGGTATCCTGTCACTACACTACTGAATACATAACCAATGTATTCACTGCTACCTATTTTGTCACTACACTACTGAATATGCAGCCAATGTATTCATTGTTACCTATCCTGTCACCACACCACTGAATACATAACCAATGTATATATGTTACCTATCCTGTCATCACACTACTGAATACATAGTGAATGTATACACTGTTACCTGTCCTGTCACCACACTACTGAATACGTAACCAATGTATACACTGTAACCTCCCTATCACCACACTACTAAATACATAACCAATGTATACATTGTTACCTATCCTGCCACCACAATACTGAACACATAACTAATGTGTGCACTGTTACCTATCCTGTCACCACACTACTGAATAGATAACCAGTCTATACACCATTACCTATCCTGTTGCTACACTACTGAAAATGTATCCAATGTATACACTGTTACCTATCATGTCAGCACACTACTGAATACAAAACCAATGTATACACTGTTGCCACTCCTGTCATCACATTACTGAATACATAACCAGTGAATACACTGTTACCTATCCTGTCACCACATTAGTGAATACATAACTAATGTATATACTGTTACCTATCCTGCCAGAAGACAACTGACTAAATAATCAGTGTATATAAGTTACCTTTCTGGTTACCACACTACTGAATACATAACCAATGTCTACACTGTTACCTGCCCTGTCACCATAGTACTGAATTCAAAAGCAATGTATACACTGTAACCTATCCTTTCACCACACTTCTGAATACATAACCAATGTATACACTGTTACTTATCCTGGCACTACTCTACTGAATACATAACCAATGCATACACCGTTATCTATCCTGTCTCCACACTACTGAATTCATAACTAATGTGGACACTGTTACCTATTCTGTCGCCACACTACTGAATAGATAATCAATGTATACACTGTACCTATCCTGTCAACACAATATTGAATGCATAAGCAGTGTATACTGTATTACCTATCCTGTTCCCACACTACTGAGTACATAACCAATGTACACACTGTTACCTATCCTGTCACCATACTAGTAAATAAATAACCAAGATGTACACTGTTTATCACTACTGAATACAGAACAAATGTATACACTGTAACTTGTACTATCACCACACTACTGAATTCATAAGCAAAGTATACACTTTTTTCTCTCCTGTCACCACTCTACCGAATATATAACAAATGTGTATATGTTACCTATCCTGTTACCACAGTCCTGAATACATAACCAATGTATATATGCTACCTATCCTGTCTCCACACTACTGAATACATAACCAGTGTTTACACTGTTACCTAACCTTTCCCCACACTACTGAATTCAAAACCAATGTCTACACTGTTACCTATCCTGTTCCCACTCTACTGAATATGTATCCAATGTATACACTGTTACCTATCCTGTCACCACACTGCTGCATGGATAGCCACTGTATACAGTGTTATCTATCCTGTCACCACACTACTGAATACATAACAAGTGTATATACTGTTACCTGTCCTGTCACTACACTACTAAATTCATAACCAATGTATATATTGTTACCTATCCTGTCACCACACTGCTGAACAGATAACCAGTGTATACACTATCCTGTTACCATATTACTGAATACATAACCAATGTATATACTGTTGCCTATCTTGTTACCCCACAACTGAATACATAACCAGTGTATATAAGTTACTTATCCTGTTATCACAATACTGAATAAGTATCCAGTGTATGCACTGTTATCTATCCTACCACCACACTACTGAATACATAACCAACGTATATATGTTACCTATCCTGTCATCACACTACTGAATACATAACTAATGTATATATGTTACCATTCCTGTCATCACACTACTGAATACATAACTGATGTATACACTGTTATATATCCTGTCATCACATTACTGAAAATATACCTAATGTATACACTGTTACTTGTCCTACCACCACTCTACTGAATACGTATCCAATGTATTCACTGTTACCTATCCTGTCACCACACTACTGAATACATAACCAGTGTATATATATATGTTACCTATCCTGTCATCATACTACTGAATACCTAACTAATGTATACACTGTTACCTGTCCTGCCACCACACTACTGAATATGTATCCAGTGTATACACTGTTACCTATCATGGCACCACACTACAGAATACATAACCTGTGTATACAGTGTTACCTATCCTGTCACCACACTACTGAATATATAACCAATGCATACACTGTAACCTACCCTGTCACCACACTACTAAATACATGACCAATATGTAGATTGTTACCTATCCTGTCACCACACTACTGAATACTTATCCAGTGTATACACTGTTACCTATCTTGTCACCACACAACTAAATACATAACCAGTGTATATAATATACCTATCCTTTTACCACACTACTGACTACATAACCAATGTATACACAGTTACCTATCCTGTCACCACAATATTGAATGCATAACCAATGTATGCTCTCTCACCACACTACTGAATACATAACCAATGTATACACTGTTACCTGTCCTGTCACCATCCTACTGAATTCAAAAACAATGAATGCACTATAACCTATTCTGTCACCACACTTCTGAATACATAACCAATGTATACACTGTTACTGATCCTGTCACCACACTACTGAATACATAACCAATGTATACACTGTTACTTATCCTGTCACCACTCTACTGAATACATAACCAATGTATATACTTTACCTCTTCTGTCACCACACTACTAAATACATAACCAATATATATATATGTTACCTATCCTGTCTCCACACTACTCAATACATAAGCAATGTATACATTGTATACATTGTTACCTATCCTGTCACCACATTATATGAATTATAATTATTATTTATTATAATATAAATATAATTATATTACATGAATATGCAAGCAATGTATATACTGTTGCGTATCCTGCCAGTACACTACTGAATACATAACCAATGTATACACATTTACCTCTCCTGTCTCCACACTACTGAATACATAACCAATGCATACAGTGTTGCCTGTTCTGTCACCACACTACTGAATACATGGGAATATTACTGCATGCTGTTACAACTAATTTGGAATGCTGTTGTCTATGTTGTAATTAAACACACCTAATCACAGAACGTATGGGAAGGCCGGTCCCAGAGGACCCACCTGTTCCTCCTCAGCTGGTGATTGCACCTGGCACCAGCAGGTCCGGTGCCCAGACCGGGCTCCCCTCCTCCGTTGGTCCTGTGCCACCTTCAGGTGGAAGTGCTGCAGGTGATGGGGCTTGTCCCCCCCATGCAAGCGTGGGCGGAGAAGGGCCACCTGTCACCCTCCAAAGGGTCCAGGTTGTGCTGCGTAGGGAGATCCAGCATTCAGTCGCTGATCCCCTATGCCAGCTCGAGGCGAGAGTGGCACGACTCACGGGTGAGCCTGCCCCTCCTACACAGCCCCCACCACTGCCACCCTCGGAGCTGTGAAGATGCAGTGGTGACTGCCCATGGGTGGGGATTTCAGTTCCACTGTTACTATCTGTGGGCTCATGGGCTTGCGATTTCCAAACATCCGTCTCCATCAATTGTGTTCACCCACCCCGTGTGTCATACTCCACCCCTGTATGCATCTTCTTTGTCTTGTCTGTTTACCTCCCTAACCTACCTCCCCAAATATACCTACTTCCTCTACCTCACATTCCACTCTCACCTGAAAAAAAAAAACAAAAAATTTTATTTTATTTATTTATTTATTTATTTTATTTTATTTTACATTTGTTGACCGGGCTAGTCTGGCTGGATACATGGCCATTTTCAGCAGAGGCCCGAGGAGAAAAGCTCCACTATAACTGGTACATTACATAAAAAAACATTACTGTACGATACAACTTATAAGGATTGATGAACTAATTGAATGTAGGATATTAAAAATACAGAAAACATATTTACAGAATTGTACAGTTCTTGAATTACATCATTTTTTACAGAATATGTATAATACTTAAAATACTAAATACTGAGTAGAAATTCCTAATCACATGTTATTAGGAGAAGCAGGAGTAGTAAGTTTTGAAAAGAAAGGAAGAAAGAGGTAGCACATACAAAGGTCTATACTATATAGTATTGACAGCTAAGATAATACATTTGTGCCAGGGCACCAGTTCTAGGAAATAGAATTGCATGGCAGGGAGCAAAGTGTGAGTGTAAGTGAGAGGGTAGATGACAGGATCCAGAGGTGTATTGAGTAAAGAGAAAAGATGTTATAGGAAAAGTAATATCTAAGTGGATGTAAGGTGAGCTATAGAGGAGGAGTGATACAAGTAGTAGAGACAAGCAGAGAAAGTAGAGGAGGGAGTTGTAAAGAGAGTTGGGCAGTAAAGTCAGTCAGGATTAGAACAAGGGCATAGCCAGTTGGATTTGAAATGGTGCCTTAGTTGTTTTTTGAAAAGTTTTGATGAGCCTAGGGAGGTCAGTTCTATGGGTAGTTTATTCCAGTAAGAGCCAACAACATTTGTAAACAAGGAGTCACCAGCTTTATTGTGTGATTTGAGAGTAGTGACTAGCAGTTTGTTTGCTGAGCGGAGGGAAGTAAGATTCTTGTAGGGGGTGACAAGGTTATTAAGTATTGGTGTATTATTAGGGTAATGGAGAATTTTATAGGTGATAACTAACTGGTGGAGGAGAATTAGATTTTGAAGTTCAAGCCAGCTGAGTTTTTTGAGATTATCACAATGATGGGTACGAAATGGGGAACCTGTGGCAAATCTGGCAATGTTATGGTAGGTTGTGGCAAGTTTCTGAAGGTTTGATTTTGAAAGGTTGATAAAGGATGGGAGGCATACAGTAATGTAGAGATGAGATGTGTTTGGGCTAGAGACACCCTGCTAGTTGGTGTAAGAAAGGGCTTAAGTCTATAGAGGGCACCTATCTTTTTATTTACAGCTTTGATGGTTAGGTTAATGTGGGAATCAAAGTTCAGTTGATTATCTATTGTAAAACCTAGCAGTTTAGTTGAAAGGTCAGGTGTGATGATAGTGCCATTATCAGAAACAATAGAGAAGGAGAAGGGGGTAGACTTAAGGGTAGGTGAGAAAAGTAATAATTTGTTTTTTTTGGGATTGAGGAGGAGACAGATATGTTGGAACCATTTTTCTGCTGCTGTAAAGACTTTTTGGGAAGAAGAATGGAGTTCAGATGGAGATCCAGCAGAGCAGATGAGAGTTGAATCGTCTGCATACTGAATACATGTGGATGTTGGGAGTGAAATAGATAGGTTATTGATAAATATGGAGAAAAGAAGGGGACCTAGGATGGATCCTTGAGGGACACCGATAGTGACTGGGAGCTGAGAAGATAGCTGGCTGGCCCAAAGCACAGCTTGTTTTCTATCCTTCAAGTAAGAGTCAAACCAGTGCAATGCCATAGAGTCAAGTGAGAGAGATTTTAAAGTGTGTAGCAGAAGTTGATGATTCACCATATCAAAGGCTTTAGACAGGTTAGAAATAAAGCAGAGGAGAAAAGGTTGTTATTGCGATTTTTGTTGATATTGTCTGTGAAGGAGAGAAGAGCAGTAGAAGTGCTATGGAAAGGTCTAAAGCCGTGTTGGGAGTCTGCTAGTAGGCTATTATGTAAGAGATGATTTAAAAGTTGTTGGTGTATACAACGTTCCATAATTTTAGATAGAGGTGATAGAAGGGCTATGGGACGGAAACCGTAAGCTCATTAGTGTTTCCTCCTTTATGCAGAGGAATGATGTGGAGACCTTCCAGAGGGAAGGAATAGTAGATTCGGTTATTGTTCTATTAATTAAGATGGAGACTGGGTATGCTAGTTCTGCTGCTGCTAGTTGTAGATATTCGGCTGGTAGTTGGTCAGCTGATGGAGTGCATGGTTTCAGCTTTGAGAGTAATTTACATATGTAGGTAGTGGAGACTGTCTTAAATTTTAGTGTGGGGGTATCTATTCGAGGAGAAGTCTTTTGAGGGAAGTGGGGGGAGCCATTGTGTTTGCTAGTGAGGTGACTGTTTCAGAGAAAAAGTTGTTGAATGTATTGGCAATTATGTTGGGAGGGGTTTGAGCTAGGTTAGTTGGAGTAGGTGTTTTGGTATTCCCTGGATGGAGCAATTTGTTGATTCCTGACCAGAATTTCTTAGGACTAAGATTTTGGTTTTGCTGATATTGAAGGTAGTAATTGTTTATCAAGATAGGTGAGTTTTTTGTGCTGTTTCTAAGTTGTTTGAAGTTTTGATGGTCAGTTTGGTTTTTGTTGTTCTCCATTTTGACCATAGTTTGTTCCTTAATAGCATGGTTTGCTTGGTTTCTTTAGAAAGCCAAGGGGCTGCTTTGGATCCTATTCTGATTAAGCGAGAGGCGTGATGGTCAAGGATATTGAGAAATGTGTTGTTGAATAGGGTAACAGCTTCATCTAGGGGGAGGTATTTTAGAGCTGACCAGTTGTATTCTTTGAGTTCATTTCGGAAAGAAGGAAGGTTAAAGTTTTTTGCTACGTATAGTACGATAGCTAGCCTGTTTGAAATTGTTATTTTTTTGTTTAGTGATGTAGGTGAGGAGATGGTCGCTGATTTTGTCTGGGAGTGTTCCTGTTTTATATAAGAGGTGATTATTGTTGACTAATATCCAGTCCAGGATGGCTTGTTTATTGGTCGTTTTGTTAATTCTAGTTGGGGAGTTTATGGTTTGTTGAAAATTGAAGAGGTTAAGGTGAGAGGTGGGTTTTGGTGTTATGCAGGAGTTCCAATCAATATTAAAGTCTCCTAGTATTATGGTTTCCTGAGGAAAGTTTCCGGAGAGCCAGCTAAGAATGTTTTCAAGTGTATTTAAGTTGTTGCCAGGGGGGATATAGGAACATATTATATAGATGGCTTTGCTTTTATTTATTTGGAATTTGCTGAAAAGTATTTCAGCATTTGCAGGTAAGGGAGGCAGGAGTCGATTGAGGACACCTGTAGTTCAGATTTATAGAGTAAGGCAACTCCTCCACCCTTTTGTTTAGGCGATCCTGCCTTAAAATGTTATATCCAGGTGGGGTAATTTCATTGTCTTTGGTCCCTGGTTTAAGCCAGGTTTCAGTAAGACAGAGGATATCAAATGCGAGAGGTCAATTAAAGCATGCAGTTGTGTGATTTTGTTGTTAATGCTTCGAATGTTTAGGTGTGCTATTGTAAGTGAGTTAGGAGAGAAAGGAGTACTAAAGTGGTTGGTAGTTTGGTTAGTGAGGGAGTGGTTGATGGGATTATTAGGCCCAGGGTTGGCATGAATGTCCCGTGTAACAGTAGGAGTGTTAGTGGGAGTGGACATGCTTTAGAGTTTTAAGGGTATAATTAGATAGTACTTTTTGTTGTGAGATATCTGTTATGAAGTATTCTGTGATAGTGAGGGGTAAGGAAAGGACAGGTAGACAGGAGGTTAGTAAAGGTTTGTTCAGATTTAGGTAGAACAGTGGTAGTGTGTTTAGATAGCTTAGGAGATTTGTTGAGTGTGAGATACTCGTAGGAAGTGAGGGTGTAGTAGAAAAGAAGGATGTTAAGTAGTAGCAGTGAGAAAGGTAGTTTAAGAGTGAAAGGCATATTAAGTTAGTTGTGCTTAATTGGGTTGGAACTTAGTTGAAAGTGGGATGGTAGGGGATGGGTGTGGCTGTAATAAGTAATAGAGAGTTAGTAGGTAGGAATGAAGCTGGAAATGTGATTGGAGGTGAGAATATTGGGGGAGTGGCTAGGCGGGTATAAGTCTAGGGTCACTGGGGGTGGGTGGGAATTGGGGGTAGGGTAGGGGAGCGGAGTGAGCCCGTAGGGCGAACGGAGCGGGAAGAGCCCAGAGAAGGAAGAAGAAGTGGTGGAAGTCAATCAGTAGAGAGAGAAAGGCAGAAGGTAAGTTTGCTGAGATGTGTGGTAGGTTAAGAGAGTGTCAGAGAAGTAGAGTTGTGGGTATGGAGATGGAAGAATGACAGTAGGAGAAGATAATAGGTTGTGAGAAGGGATTGAGATGGGTGTTTGCTGAGAGGAAGACAAACTGTGGAAAGGTAGTCCAGTGAGAGATAGTAGGGGAGAGGGGAGCAGTGGAACTAGGTAGGTGAGATGAGGAGGAGAGTGGCAGGAGAAGCAGGGACAGTAGGGAGGTAGAGGAGCACCACCTACTGGGCAGTTAGTTAGAAGCAACACACTCTTAATATTCAGTAAAGGGGAGGCAGC
Source organism: Protopterus annectens (assembly GCF_019279795.1). NCBI lineage: Eukaryota > Metazoa > Chordata > Ceratodontiformes > Protopteridae > Protopterus > Protopterus annectens. The sequence continues at coordinate 969,165,997 of NC_056730.1, read as the reverse complement.
TTATTGTGAGACAGTAAAAGTGTAGAAATAGATAGGGAGGGTAGGTCAAAAGACACCAAAAGGGGTGGATAAGGGGAGGTTTGGCTGCAGGCTAACCTGGCAGGGAGGCACACTGTGACCTACTAGTAGGTATCTACTACTTGAAAGTTTTACAAGGTTGGGAATAACACATACTTCCAAGACAAGTTCCTTGCTGGGAGAAGAAGGGAGTCAAAATTGTTTTAAGAATGTCCTTGGTTGAGGTTTCTTTAGTGTGGCCTTCCAGTAGGGAGCAATTCAGTAGGGTAAAGCAGCATGGGCTGGATCACAAGCTGGAAAATGCACAGGAGAGAGAGATAAAAACAAATTATGTGATTGAGTGAAATGTTATGTAGCAGGCAGACAACAGTCAAGTGTGCACAAGCATACAGTAATAACAGTACTAGATATTTTCTAAGTAGAAAGCAGAGATGAAAGAATGATTGATTGTATCAAATATGATAAACTCTATAATATTCCAGGTATTACTACATAGAATGTAACTAGTTATAACATAGGTTAGCAATTAATGAGTAGGATAATGTAGCAATAGTGAGCAGAATGCAAAAAAAAACTCTACCAAGTTCAAATGCATCTCAAACACAGGTTTTCACATAGTTAACATCCAAATGTCACTTTAAAAGGTTGCACAGGTCTACTAAATAATGAATTTAGATAAAGCAGCAAAGAGGACTTAGGTTAGGAGTCTATCAAGATATAAAACAGGAGTTGGGGAAAATAAAACGCCCCACAGAGCAATTTACAGGGACAGTGAGCAAACCCTAGGTAGCTGAGCAGTAATCAATGCATTCTATTAGGTTACAGTAATGTTGAAATTACATCTAGCATCAGCTCAGTTTAATGAGTTAGACTTGTAAATAAAAGTTATCACTGTTTAAGTATCAGCTGTGCATATTGCACTATCATAAACTTTGTTTAAATGCTAGGTAATAGGAACAGTGGAGTGTAGACTGTTGTCGTTAAAATTAAACAAACATAACAAATACAACAACGAGATATAGCTGTTAAGGTAACACACTAGAAATCAAATTAAGTAAGGTAACAAGCTCCTAACGGCTGAACGAAAAGCTCCACTAGCAGAGCGCTCTATGAATTCAGCGTCTGCAGCCGGTATGCAATCGTGGCCGACCGACAAATAATACACTTAGTAATAATACAACCAAAATAAATGAGAGTAAGAAAAAAGGTCCCAATGGCTAAATAAAGGCTCCGTAAAGCTATCGCTCTATACAATTAGCATTTGTAGCCAGTGAGCGAGATTATCCGAAATGCCCAACTAAGAAAATCACAACAACATGTAACTCACAATGAAGGTATGAAAAAAAGCTCCCAAAGGCTAAATATAGGCTCCGCAATGCTAGCGTTCTATATAATCAGCGTGGTGAGCTAGATTATCCAAATAACAAATAGCATCAGTCTCAATTATATGCTAACATAAAAATGAAAGTAAGAAATGCAAGCTTTAACGGCTGAGTATAGACTCCGCAAGCAGAGCGCTTCAATGTTATCAGCGTCTGTAGCCGGTGAGCAAGCTTAGCCAAACGAAAGTAAAAACAGAAAACAGCTGTGAGATAGTCACCACGTGCAAACGCTAAGCTAAGATAGGCGTTTCTAGCTGGAGAGAAAAATATACGCACTTCACTTTAACAAAAGCAAAACAGGTGAAACAGGCAAACATTACATTCTGCTGTTAGACTGTATTCAGCATAAATAAATAAATACACTTACCGTAGGACACAGCGAAACGCTAAGAGCCAGGGAATGCACAACAGCCAGTAGGGGGGTTAGTGGAATAAAGATGGCGCCTCCTTGAATGAGGTAGCTATATAGAGTGGGGGGGGAAAGTTAGGCAAGAGGGGGAAGGGGTGAGAGGATAGAAAAGGAGGAGAGTACATACGAGTCCAGCTACAGAGTAGTGGCTGAGAGTAACAATGCTACAAGAGAGACAGTTCTGGAGTAAAGGTAGCAGTATGTAGTGAGAGTGGAGTAAGGAAGCTAGGATCAGAAGAGGGAAAAATAGTATGTTAAAAGGAAGGGATCGGTGGTAGGTGAGAGACAAGAGCCCAGAGAAGGAAGAAGAAGTGGTGGAAGTCAATCAGTAGAGAGAGAAAGGGCAGAAGGTAAGTTTGCTGAGATGTGTGGTAGGTTAAGAGAGTGTCAGAGAAGTAGAGTTGTGGGTATGGAGATGGAAGAATGACAGTAGGAGAAGATAATAGGTTGTGAGAAGGGATTGAGATGGGTGTTTGCTGAGAGGAAGACAAACTGTGGAAAGGTAGTCCAGTGAGAGATAGTAGGGGAGAGGGGAGCAGTGGAACTAGGTAGGTGAGATGAGGAGGAGAGTGGCAGGAGAAGCAGGGACAGTAGGGAGGTAGAGGAGCACCACCTAGTGGGCAGTTAGTTAGAAGCAACACACTCTTAATATTCAGTAAGGGGGAGGCAGCTTATTGTGAGACAGTAAAAGTGTAGAAATAGATAGGGAGGGTAGGTCAAAAGACACCAAAAGGGGTGGATAAGGGGAGGTTTGGCTGCAGGCTAACCTGGCAGGGAGGCACACTGTGACCTACTAGTAGGTATCTACTACTTGAAAGTTTTACAAGGTTGGGAATAACACATACTTCCAAGACAAGTTCCTTGCTGGGAGAAGAAGGGAGTCAAAATTGTTTTAAGAATGTCCTTGGTTGAGGTTTCTTTAGTGTGGCCTTCCAGTAGGGAGCAATTCAGTAGGGTAAAGCAGCATGGGCTGGATCACAAGCTGGAAAATGCACAGGAGAGAGAGATAAAAACAAATTATGTGATTGAGTGAAATGTTATGTAGCAGGCAGACAACAGTCAAGTGTGCACAAGCATACAGTAATAACAGTACTAGATATTTTCTAAGTAGAAAGCAGAGATGAAAGAATGATTGATTGTATCAAATATGATAAACTCTATAATATTCCAGGTATTACTACATAGAATGTAACTAGTTATAACATAGGTTAGCAATTAATGAGTAGGATAATGTAGCAATAGTGAGCAGAATGCAAAAAAAAACTCTACCAAGTTCAAATGCATCTCAAACACAGGTTTTCACATAGTTAACATCCAAATGTCACTTTAAAAGGTTGCACAGGTCTACTAAATAATGAATTTAGATAAAGCAGCAAAGAGGACTTAGGTTAGGAGTCTATCAAGATATAAAACAGGAGTTGGGGAAAATAAAACGTCCCACAGAGCAATTTACAGGGACAGTGAGCAAACCCTAGGTAGCTGAGCAGTAATCAATGCATTCTATTAGGTTACAGTAATGTTGAAATTACATCTAGCATCAGCTCAGTTTAATGAGTTAGACTTGTAAATAAAAGTTATCACTGTTTAAGTATCAGCTGTGCATATTGCACTATCATAAACTTTGTTTAAATGCTAGGTAATAGGAACAGTGGAGTGTAGACTGTTGTCGTTAAAATTAAACAAACATAACAAATACAACAACGAGATATAGCTGTTAAGGTAACACACTAGAAATCAAATTAAGTAAGGTAACAAGCTCCTAACGGCTGAACGAGAAGCTCCACTAGCAGAGCTCTATGAATTCAGCGTCTGCAGCCGGTATGCAATCGTGGCCGACCGACAAATAATACACTTAGTAATAATACAACCAAAATAAATGAGAGTAAGAAAAAAGGTCCCAATGGCTAAATAGAGGCTCCGTAAAGCTATCGCTCTATACAATTAGCAATTGTAGCCAGTGAGCGAGATTATCCGAAATGCCCAACTAAGAAAATCACAACAACATGTAACTCACAATGAAGGTATGAAAAAAAGCTCCCAAAGGCTAAATATAGGCTCCGCAATGCTAGCGTTCTATATAATCAGCGTATGTAGCCGGTGAGCTAGATTATCCAAATAACAAATAGCATCAGTCTCAATTATATGCTAACATAAAAATGAATGTAAGAAATGCAAGCTTTAACGGCTGAGTATAGACTCCGCAAGCAGAGCGCTTCAATGTTATCAGCGTCTGTAGCCGGTGAGCAAGCTTAGCCAAACGAAAGTAAAAACAGAAAACAGCTGTGAGATAGTCACCACGTGCAAACGCTAAGCTAAGATAGGCGTTTCTAGCTGGAGAGAAAAATATACGCACTTCACTTTAACAAAAGCAAAAGGTGATACAGGCAACATTACATTCTGCTGTTAGACTGTATTCAGCATAAATAAATAAATACACTTACCGAGGACACAGCGACACGCTAAGAGCCAGGAATGCACAACAGCCAGTAGGGGGTTAGTGGAATAAAGATGGCGCCTCCTTGAATGAGGTAGCTATATAGAGTGGGCGGAAGTTAGGCAAGAGGGAAGGGGTGAGAGGATAGAAAAGGAGGAGTACATACCGAGTCCAGCTACAGAGTAGTGGCTGAGAGTAACAATGCTACAAGAGAGACAGTTCTGGAGTAAAAAGGTAGCAGAATGTAGTGAGAGTGGAGTAAGGAAGCTAGGATCAGAAGAGGGAAAAATAGTATGTTAAAAGGAAGGGATCGGTGGTAGGTGAGAGACAAGAGCCCAGAGAAGGAAGAAGAAGTGGTGGAAGTCAATCAGTAGAGAGAGAAAGGGCAGAAGGTAAGTTTGCTGAGATGTGTGGTAGGTTAAGAGAGTGTCAGAGAAGTAGAGTTGTGGGTATGGAGATGGAAGAATGACAGTAGGAGAAGATAATAGGTTGTGAGAAGGGATTGAGATGGGTGTTTGCTGAGAGGAAGACAAACTGTGGAAAGGTAGTCCAGTGAGAGATAGTAGGAGAGGGGAGCAGTGGAACTAGGTAGGTGAGATGAGGAGGAGAGTGGCAGGAGAAGCAGGGACAGTAGGGAGGTAGAGGAGCACCACCTAGTGGGCAGTTAGTTAGAAGCAACACACTCTTAATATTCAGTAAGGGGAGGCAGCTTATTGTGAGACAGTAAAAGTGTAGAAATAGATAGGGAGGGTAGGTCAAAAGACACCAAAAGGGGTGGATAAGGGAGGTTTGGCTGCAGGCTAACCTGGCAGGGAGGCACACTGTGACCTACTAGTAGGTATCTACTACTTGAAAGTTTTACAAGGTTGGGAATAACACATACTTCCAAGACAAGTTCCTTGCTGGGAGAAGAAGGAGTCAAAATTGTTTTAAGAATGTCCTTGGTTGAGGTTTCTTTAGTGTGGCCTTCCAGTAGGGAGCAATTCAGTAGGGTAAAGCAGCATGGGCTGGATCACAAGTTCCAAGACAAGTTCCTTGCTGGGAGAAGAAGGAGTCAAAATTGTTTTAAGAATGTCCTTGGTTGAGGTTTCTTTAGTGTGGCCTTCCAGTAGGGAGCAATTCAGTAGGGTAAAGCAGCATGGGCTGGATCACAAGTTCCAAGACAAGTTCCTTGCTGGGAGAAGAAGGGAGTCAAAATTGTTTTAAGAATGTCCTTGGTTGAGGTTTCTTTAGTGTGGCCTTCCAGTAGGGAGCAATTCAGTAGGGTAAAGCAGCATGGGCTGGATCACAAGCGTAGGACACAGCGACACGCTAAGAGCCAGGGAATGCACAACAGCCAGTAGGGGGGTTAGTGGAAAAGGGCAATCTGTTCCCACAAAAAATTACGCCCCATACATAGCTGCCCATTTTGCACACATGTCCGCTAGACATGTAAACTGATAATTATAATTGGCAGTACAACATACTTTGTTGTCCTCACCCCTCTCTCAAGGGTGGAAGGTTTCAAATTTCACTCCAAATATCTAACATATGCACAGCTGTTGCTGGTAAAGAAATGGGCAGCTATGGACCTTCCCTACACCCATCCTGCACATCCCGAGCTGGTTTCCCTACTGTCTTTCCATCTTTGTGCCCCCTTTTTCACCACTTTCCTATCTCCCCATTTTCTTTTCTTTCAAAGAAATTAGCATGTGGGTTAGCGGGAGTAAGCACTTTTAAGCAGTAGTTAGCGGGTTTGAGTGAGTGTACACATGTGTGCACTTAGCTAAGCATCAATAAGCATCGTGCAAACTCACGCAAACCCGCTTACAACTGCTTAAAACTGCCTTAGTCACTCTGTATGTCTGGGCCCTTGTTCTGCTCAGCAGCAAAATAAAACGCCTCTGTCAGTCTCAAACCCCAGACCTTGGACACACTAGACTGCATGAAGTACCACTAAGCCACAGCAGACATACAATAACTTGGTACTGAAATAAATATATCATGCAAAACAATGAGTGAATGTAAAGGAAAAATAGGAAGGCCATAACACAAAGCTTGTTCTGTGGATATTTACCAGCAATTGCTGTGGAATTGCATTACATGACTGTGATAAGAGAAGCAGCCATTCTAGCAGCAAATAATGTTATAGAGGCACTTTACAACCCCCACACAGTATCATAGCAGGACAAACACTGGCATATCTGATTAGGGCAGAGGCCATACTTCCTAACTGTGACTACATTTCAGGGATGTCCCTGATTGTGAAACATATTTTAGCTGTGTCCCTCTGAATCCCACTGAAAAGTACTGACATTAGTCAGAAAGGTGGGGTATTAAACAATGAATAATGACAACAATAACAGTAGACACGGCTTGTACTTCATAAAAGGTGTACTAATCCATATGCACTGCTTCACTCAAGTCTACACTTACTGTCTCTATTATTTGGAAGGTGTACGTCACATTTAACTACCTATCCTTGACTCCATGCAAATATGTATCTGAGTGTTTCATAGGCCTGGCAGAGGCACAAACACGCAGGCATATTAGCTTTTCTGCTGTTACACACTCTGCAAATAGCTTTGGGAGGACTTCCACAAGCATACCCTTATGTAGGAGTACAACTCAGAAATACCAAAGGATGTAGCCATGTACTGGTAGCAACTGACTGTTACAATGCCTTTGTACCAGTGCTGAAAACACCTGTGGGTTGCACAGACAAAGAATAACAGGCTAACATCTGGCTACCATCTGGATAGGTTCACAGTTGGGAACTATGCAGACAGACCACCTGCCTTGATAAACTAACAGGTACACACCAATCCTTTAAGTCCAGTAAGATAACACTCACACAATAATACATAATGCTCTCTGTATGTCTGCATCCCCCCCCCAAATTTTAAATATACGTGTGTGTTTATGGTCTACCAGGGATGTAGGTAGGCATACTCAGTACTGGAATTGTCCAGTTTTCCTGAGAATACTGTGCTAATGTCAACAATAAAAAACACAAACCCTGCAGAAGTTAGTACATCAATATGCACAGTATAACAGTTCACAAACAGTTTATGTGCCAAAAGAATGTTGTGTCTTTCGGCTTTTCCCGGTTAGGGGTCGCCACAGTGGAACTCCGGTCCGCTAATGATTTTTATGTGCCGAGTTGCCAGCTCTGACACACAACCTTCAACGAAGGTACGCCCATTCAAGTATGTCTCCACACAGAAAACGCTCTAGCTGAGAATTGAACAGGACAACGTCATACTGTGAGGCGACAACGCTACCGCAGCACCACCACTGCAGTTGCTCTCAATAACTACTTTTGTAGGGTAGTTAATTATATAAGTAGAAAAGAAACTACATACTCACATATGTCTTGTGTAAGCATTTGTAGGGGTGAGTTAAACTCTACACTATTAGCTCTGTACTGGAAGTGGCAACAGTCAGGTCTGAGTACAACATGTACATCACTGTCTACACCTCTAGCTTCAGATATAAGAAGTATACCAACCTTCTGACTTAAACAACAGTGCCCACAGCAAACAAGCATGGACCCCACTCTGGAAATCTGAAAGCGCTATGCCTACATAACATAGCAATTTATAGCATTGGGTTGCTATGACAGTGAGTACTGCAATTACCACACAACAGGCTGTATGCATTTACCAAATGCTGGGCACCAATTGGTGCAGAGGGCATCACATGCACATGTGCAGATACCTATAAAAGCAGACTGTACTTGCTATCCCCACATGCAATCATTACATTGCACGTGTTATAGCATCTGTAAGCCTGGAGAGGAGTAAAAAAAAATTATTACTTTATAATACAAAAATTTAATTAAGTAAAACAAATTTACTGAATTACTAACCCAAAATATTAATTAAGTAAAAAAAAAACTTAAGTAATAACCAAAGAAAATTAAATAAAAGCAAACTTTACTTAATTAATACCAAAAAAAAAATTGTCAAAACATACGCAGACGGACCTGAAAGTGACAAACAGGTATGTAACAGATATGTGGTTACCGGCAAGTAGTAGATGTTTATGAAGAGTACTGTAAATACTTTGAAACATGCATATGTGGCGGCAGTAGGTATGTATGCACTGATGCCATGCATGACTACTGCCATGGACAAATTAGTGTGTAGCTGTATGCAGTGGGACATAACTGTGACATATGTAGTTCAGCATGAAATGTCAAACATCTGATCATGTCATCTATGTTCTGTACAGTACTGTGTATAATGGATGTTTGGGGGAGTAGTGCAAACAGCTATATAAACCTGGATGTGACAGAGTAACACATGCATGATAGTCATATAATGTGTAGCTTAGCATTGGCAACTGCTGTACCAGGCTAGTATAGTAATGTAGCATTAGCAGCTATAAATACTCCCTGTAATATTACTGTTATGCACATATGTGACAACTGTTCATGTTGTAGCAAGGCCCAACAGGTCATCCATGAGGTCTACGGACTTACAACAGTGTGGACCTTGTGTGTGTATGGCACACACATATGGAGAGATATTTATGTGTCAGATATATTAGCATCTAAACATGTGCAATGAGCAAGGGACATACTGCAACTGTTTGTGAAAGGTGAACATATATATGTTGGTGAAGGTTGTTATGTGCATATTTTTATGTAGGTTGTTGAGTGTGGCAAACAAGACAGCATACAGTGCTGGTATATGACATGTGGTGTTTAAATGCTTTGGGTATGATTTGTTAGGTTTTAGGTCTTCCAGACAGGGAGTCCTGCTAAAGATACATGGGCTGAGAATACCTTCAATGCATTCTGCACAAGACTGTGCAATATTATTACATAACTGTATCCCTCTCAACCTTTGCATAATTGATATGCCCACCATGAAAGTTGGACTGTATATGAGCCTATATGTAAATCTATATGTACACCAATGAATGTTTATATGTACGCTCAAGCTCAATGTTGTAAATGTATTGCCATCCCTTTTGTTAAAAACTCTGTACCCATGAACTACCACATAGGTGGTAGTCTACTCAACACCAAAAGTGTGATAAGTGACAATGGGACACAGGTGGACAGTAGTGTCCCTTTTGATAATCACAGTGCCACACTAGTCATGTAAACTATGTACGGTCCACATGTCATCAGAAAAGGTGTGTCATCCATGAAAAAAGAGGTCAGTGTTCCACTCTACTCATCAGTCATAAAACCCATCATAGAGTACAATGGCCCTTTTGGTATGTACCTCAGAAGACATCTACAGCAACTGTAGATGCCAGGCACATACCTCACAAAGAGTATTACCAGACTCAAACAGATGGCCTATGCAGACTGTCTTACAAAACCACAGCTACACTGTGTTGCATAACACCTACCCAGAGGCAACCTCTGCCTAACATATAAAGCTATGCCAAACCCAGAGGTGTTGGACATGCTCCACGTAAACAGATCAAAATCCCTACAAGCTACACACTGTACTGATCTAAACCTTGTAACGTCAAAAAGCAGAACATGCTGGAGTGGTACATTCTCATCTCAGACACATACCATACTCTGGAACTAACTACCTATCAATAGCAAAAAAAGGTCCTCATTAGCAGTTGTCATGAATAATCATGATGAATGGATGTGAGATAGGAAATACAACCCGGGAATCACCTCTGTGGCTCTGCATGACAGGGGCACATGAACTGAAATTACATGGGTGTTGAAGGGCAGGGTACCATATGGCTAGGCTTCTATAGGCCCTACGGCTAATAGCCTATTAGCTACCTAGGACCCAATACACACACGGATGTACATGTTGCATTAATTGCTATGTGAGGTTGACTGAGTGTGATGGTGAATGTGCAGGTGAATGTGTCAACGCTGTGTATATGTGTGATAGCCTAGTGGGAAACTGTTTATATCATGGTATGTAGTGTTCTAGCTCTGATCCCCACAAAATATATGTATGCTATTGCTAGGCAGGAATAGCAGTATGGCATACAGTGTGACGTAGTCCCATAGTGTTGAGTAGAGTGTGCCATTGTAGGCTAAAGCAGTACATGTATGCTTATTGATTGTTAACGCTAGTGAATACAAATCCTGTATGAACTGTAGTACTACCTGAAGCTGTAGACCTAAACAGCACAGTATGGTGTATATCCACATTGTTTGGAAACACTGTTTTGTTTACCTGTAGTCCTCACACATTACATACCTCAGGCATAAGGTTTTGTAAGTGCTGACACACAATACTGTATGGTACACAGGTAAAGCTCATCTGGGTTGCCATACCTTTGTGTCTTGTAGGTATGTCTGATATGTGTGTGGGTATGCCTGTAACATGGCCTCAGTCATATGTGTGTTACAGGATATAAGTGCATACCTAGCAACATGTATATTGTAGCACAGCATTATGACACCTATATTGATGAATGTGCACATATGTTACTTAGGGGTTTGCTATCAACAAGTAGTGTGGTGTACTGGTAGTACTGTAGCTGTACTTCACAATCACTTCAATGGATGACATATTTCTGTATGCATTACCTTCATATATACCTCCTGTGGCTAGGTGGTGCATTGTGTCACATACAGTGTGCCATGTACTGTTGTATAGTCTTACATACTGGTTTCACTTTGTTGCTGTGCAGAACATGGTTTAATATATAGAACGTGCCAGGCACTGTCAGGCAGTTGTGGGCTGAGCACTGATATGTGTGTATATACTGACAGCCAATAGGTTGTTATATATGGCATTTCATTGATATCTGTACTTTAGAATGTTAAGTGTGCCACATGACTTGCTCACAGTTATTGTTTTATTGTCTTCCAGGGACATGTCTCACCATCGCAACCCTGCGTATTCCCCTGAAGAGCAGGAAATCATAATATCCACCCTAGTACAACATCACACTCTGCTGTTCTCCAGAACCAGCCAGGACCAGCATGAGCGCACTACACTGTGGAACGATGTTGTCTGTCAGGTTAATGACGTAGGCATGCATAACTGGACTTATGAGCAGGTACGCCATCACTGCAGTGATTTAATTAGACATGTCCGACAGCATGCCTCCGATGTCCGCAGACAACAGCTTGCCACCGGTGGTGGTGCAGCATTACATCCACCCCTCACCAGAGTGGAAGAGCTGCTCCTCAGCATGGTGGCTCCTGGCCAACCACTACAGCAGACATGTGTCATCATGGTGGCCGGAGTCACCCAGCAAGTTGTCCCAGAGCATGCAGATAACATGGCATATCTGTAGACTACTGTTAGCTCGATTGGTAGAACATGCATATGTCAGATGTGTACTGTGTATTTAGAAGATGTTGAGTCTGGTGTTGTGCAATACTGATAATCTGGAACCTAATCTGTATGCCTGTGACTGTCAACCCTTGTACTACTGCAAAAGAGCAAACACACAGCAGCAATGCCATAGTTGTTGACACTGACAAACTGTCTCATATCCTTGTAGGTCCCTCTGGTGTGACAGCAAGACAGCAGACCCATGCTGGTGAGTATTCTACATTTAATATAGCAAATAACATGTGCATGTCATAGGTGAGTTGTAAGCCATATACACATGTAAAACACCTACACATAATGCATGCTCTGCGTGTTTTCTGTGGGACTATGCACATCCCAGTAACATGAGTAGCTGCCTCAAACACATGCAATACACAGAGCATCCCAAACAATTGTGGTACACTGTAGTGGACATTGTATAGGCAGAGTCAATACACATGCACACAACATACACCACTTTGTCATAAGCAGTACGTGTTAATATGATACACATGACGTATTTAGACACCTGCTGTAAGGTCAGACTCCAGTATCCCAAATGTCATCCACACAGCACACATACTATACCTGAGGGGTAGAGGCCTATCATGGGGTGGTGTGACACTCTTCGACACACAACACATTCATGTTAGGCAATGCTCCCTGTTGAACACCTTACATACCCATGTAACAACTGCCTGTGAAATGGTTAATGTAGCCACAGTGCTGCAGTTCAGGTACAGCAAGATAGTTGCCAGTGTGGCACACATTAGTGGCCTTGAGTGACCACATGATGCTGCCTGATGATGGCTCATGGTACTACACTACATCCAGTTACAGTAACTACAGTACTACACATAGCATTCATTGCTATACACCTGACAGTTGTGTGCATCCAGCCATGGTATGTATACCTGTGAGTGATGGTGCACAGGACATTGAAAAGCATTTAATACTTGTACAGCAATTTTGTGTCCATCTACACATTGTGTTCCAGGGTGAGGCCAATCATTGAACAACACACATGCATCAAAGACATGTATACTGTTATTAACAAGGACTGTCTACACTTGCACTGCATGCTGTTGAGCAACACACATCCTGCATGCTGACACATGTGATTGGACTCTTTGACTTATGATACTGTACTCCACCAGCAACCACTAATGAGTATGTTCTGGATTGCTGTTGGTGTGTGTGCGTGTGTGTGTGTGTGTGTGTGTGTGTGTGTCTACTTTAATGAGTAGTGTATTTGTGTTCATGTGTTCATGTGTTCATGTGTTCATTTGTGTATGTGCTCATGTGTTCATGTGTGCATGTGTGCATGTGTGCATGTGTTCATGTGTGCATGTGTGCGTGTGTTCATGTGTTCATGTGTGCATGTGTGTATGTTTGCATGGGTGTATGTGTTCATGTGTGCATGTGTGCATGTGTTCATGTGTGCATGTGTTCATGTGTTCATGTGTGCATGTGTGCATGTGTGCATGTGTTTGTGTGTTCATGTGTGCATGTGTGAATGTGTTCATGTGTTCATGTGTGCATGTGGGCATGTGTGCATGTGTGCATGTGTTCATGTGTGCATGTGTGCTAACACCATGTACAGATTGTAAAGTGTGTTTCCTGTCTTCCTCTCACAGGTGCTGAGGTTGTGTTGGTTGAGTGCAGCAGGAAACCTGAAGACACTGCCACAAATAGTGGAAATAATTATACATATGTTGTGGCACAGGCAGGTTTGACAGGGTCTGTCGTTGTGCCACCAGTCGACAGTACACAGCTTTCCACCGCATCTATGTGCACATTCATACTGCAATACATCTCTCATCACCAATGGCCTTAGCTGAGGGACAGCATACAGTAGGTATTGACCAGGATAGTGTGGTATCTATGGCACATGCATCCCCTCACAGCAGCCATACACAGATTCCTGGAATGGTACCACATAGGCAGATGTCCAGGGGTTCTTGTGGGAGCACTGCTGGTCATAATGCCCCTGGCAGACGTGCCCCCACAGGTCTTACAACCTCAGGTATGTTCTGGGCTGTAATGCAGGCACAGGCACGTATGGAACCGTACACCAGACAGGGACTAAGGGCACAGAGGGCCCATAACACCGCTATCAATGACAGTATCCATGACCTTGCCGGTGCCGTACATAATTACACTGAGGTCATTGATAGACGTTGGGGGGAAACATTAGATGTCCTCTGCAATGTTATGTCCATGTGCCAGGACAGTGCAGGATGGCTGAGATGTTGACGTGGACGTATGTCAGCAACATCATTGGCTGGCAGTCATCGCGGATGACACACAAGTCACAGCCGCTCCCGTAGTGGCAGTACCAGCCCCAGCAATGTTGGGGCTGGGCTGTCAATAGACCGTCATAGAAGACCATGTGCACATGGCTCTGGCCAGTCCCAGCAGGGACATGGGTCCAGTCGACATCCCTCTGCCTCTGATGATAGTACCCAGTCTGGCTTAGTACCCAATACTGTCCGTGGCACCCCTGCCAGGCACAGGTACTGTTTCCATAGCCAGAGACGGTGATCTGTACAGCCTGGCAGGTACAGTCTGTGGCTGTCCCACAACCTCCCGTATATGGCAGCCACATGGTGGAACTGTGTGCATGCAGACACACACACATAAACCAAACACCCAGGGCTAACACATACACACACACATTACATCAACGTTGACCCATGCTGTACTGTTGTCCCTCACACACACACACACACACACACACACACACACACACACACACACACACACATACATGTCGATTGGATGGGTCAATGTCGGGCTCTGGCAAACCAAGACACCCTGTGCATATGATGAAACTGTGCCACCTCCTGTCATCTGTAACATTGATGCAGGAACAGGCTAACATGGTGCTGATGCACAGGGTGACTTTATAGCAGTGTAGCAATGTTAGCATGTTGTCAACAGTAAAGTGTAATGATATCCTTGTAGGTATATCTGAGCGGGCATGATGCATTAAAGCTATGATTATCAATGTAGTATTGTTTACACCAGTGTTGATTCCAAAAATGTATTGTCCACCCATGTGCCACTTGGCTGATGTGTGTAGTTTTGGCAGCATGTGTTGGTGAGTGGACAGTACGTGTGTGATGTGTGCAGTACAGATTTGCAGGTGTACATTTGTGAACATGGTGGAGGTGCACTGTCTGCATGTACGTGCATAGTGGACACATGGGAAGGGTGACATGCCCTGTATTACGCAGTGTTAACACTTCTATGTTTCTATTGGTGGCCAGTATGCATTTTACTACACATATGTTTTAACTTGGGTACACATGTGTGTATGATATGGTTTTACACTATGCTGTGGGTGATACTGTTACTATCTGTCATTGGTTTACATTCTGGTAGTATACACAACCTCAACAGCCTGACTATAACCAATCATTAGATGATGTCTTGACAACTGACACACAGATGTAGGAAACAGTAGCATTTGGATCCTTCCGGTAATATACTATACCAGTAACCAGTGGTATTGACCGCCACCCATTCCTGGGACCACTCCTGTTTGGCATATTGCCCTCTTAGGTACTAGCAAACACACTAGGGATATGTCTGTCCACATCTGGAAATGCATACAGTGGTCTACAATGCATTCTCCGGATGAGACACTTATCCTCCACAAGGGTATCATACAGACAGATACCTGTTGTCCAACCCATGCTATAAAGCTATAAGCCAACTATAGCATAGTCATCCACATTTACTAAACATTGTATCCCGACAGTACCACATAGGTAGTAGCCCCCAACATGTAGAACGGGTACCGATGTGTACATACAGCCAAGTGTTATGTCATCTGTCCTTTGGTATTCACATTTCCAAAGGTATTCTGAAGTCCCTCGGTGTATCACATAAGCAATAAGGGGTCTGTATGCATATCCACAAAGTTGTTGTACACCTATAATGAATGTCCATTATTGACAAACTTTTTGTTGTGTTTAAACATGTCTGACATATACCCCAGGCATGAACCCTCACTCACACTATTCTATAGAAACTGTCATGGGTGTGTGTGACACAGATGACCTAGGCCACAGATCACTACAGTGGCTGGCCTTGTCACAAACATACATATGTGACCTAAGGTCTGAGAAGCAGCAGCAAAATCTGTCAAAGGTAGCAGATGTATTCATGTAGAAAGCAGGCTTCATTGAGGTCACATGTACATATATGTATTTGCCACACAGATACCTGAAGTGTGCAATGCACATACTGTTGTTATACGGATATGTCATACAGTAGTAAAAGCAGAACCCACAACACATTGACCAACAGTGCCACACACACACGCTCAGCAATTGCAAGATTCAAACTCCTACCTAAGTATGTTATGATACTAGAGAAATATGCATTAACACAACACACTATATGCTTTACTGGGTGTTTTCATTTCTCCTGCTATATTTGTAGGATGCTGACATCACCAGACTTGCCAAAGAGGAATATACCACTTTTATGGTGTTTTCCTAGTTTCCAAAAAGGGCACTCCTCTCAAAGGAAATCACACAGAAACATACCCCCCACACACACACTCAGCAATTGCAGGATTCAAACCCCTACCTAAGTATGTTATGATACTAGAGAAATACGCATTAACACAACACACTATATGCTTTACTGGGTGTTTTCATTTCTCCTGCTATATTTGTAGGATGCTAACATCATCAGACTAGACATGGTAATGTGTGTGCACTTTGTTTTATGCAATCCCAGGACTGAGCCATGGGGGACAGCAGGTGTTACCAGCTTGAACAGGACTCCACAATTCTTACCTTGTGTGAGCTATCTGTGGCCCAGTTACCAATCCATCAGATAACAATACATATTTATGCACAGGTTGTTGATTTTGTAGATACGACATGTGTCTGGGATGTTGGAAAAGGGCTATTCAAAGTCTATGTGGGACGTGTGTATCTCATTTTATTAATGTATGTCCTGGGTGGCTGCCTTGCAAACAGTCTAGCAGGTTTGAGAACCATGATCTGCCCATGACCAAACCAAAGTTGGTAGGGTTGTGTGTTTGTAGGCTTCCAATAGCTCTGTTTATGACTTCAATCATGATGGACTCCATGGCCTTGCAGATCAGACTTCATAGGCTTATAAGACTATAGTTCCCATGGTCTGTTGTGCACCAACACTTGTGGAGTGTGCCATATGTTGCTGTAACCCATTCAACAGTTTCATATCCTGTAGAGAGGGTGAGGCTCAACAGACTGTTCAGGTGCAGGGTCTGTTTGTTCTGCAGTTCACTTATGACACATATAGGGAAACAATGTAATCCAATTGATGCCATGTTTTCAGCTTTGGAAGGAGCTGTTTACCCATTCTACATGTGATATCTCCTGGTATGATGATAGGGCCTTTTGTCAGTGGGAGGTGGGTATGCATGTATGGGCCTGTCTGAAAGGATGTTGGCATTGTCAGTCATTTACAGTTGGCCCTGACTCAGGACATATATCAGTGTACATTGCAATTTATGACATAGCTGAAGGAAGTGTCATGGTACTGTATGGGCTCCTTCGCAGA
The DNA here is from genome assembly GCF_019279795.1 of Protopterus annectens. NCBI lineage: Eukaryota > Metazoa > Chordata > Ceratodontiformes > Protopteridae > Protopterus > Protopterus annectens. The sequence goes on along the minus strand of NC_056730.1, from coordinate 969,148,942 downwards.
TAATCTTTCCATAACCTGGACTGGATAATGTTTGGAGTGCACATTGTTTATTGATGATACTGATTTCAGGTTTTTTATCTTCTTTGCTTTTCCACTTTTTATGAACAACCTAAGTATCTGTAGTACATATTTGATTATGACAGGATTCCAATATATTATATATGTGTCTGTTGTCATATAACTGTGTTCACAAGGCAGGATTGGTGAATAGTGAGAGGTTCCTGGGTAAACACATGCAACTGCCAGATATGTGTGGCCCACTGCTGTACTCAGACATGGCCTAAGTGTGTGAGCATGCCCAGTTTGGACTTTCAGTATGTTGCTGTCTGAAGTCCACTACATTTGTTGACATGTGTGAACACGCCCAATATTAACATTTATACTATATGTGAGTTGAAAATCAAGTTGTATTTTTACTGCAAGGCTCACCTTTGTGTCATAACTCTACAGGGATTATGCTGTGCCTGCAGGGTTTCCATGAGACACTTTGCATAGACTTATCAATATTTCTTCATATAGGCTGACCAGTGAAATACTGTCATCGTTTAGTGGTTCAGTACTGTGACTATAATGCACAGTATCCTGGGTTCGAGGACTGTCACTGCTTTATATTTTCATACTGGACAGACCAGACTGCTTAATAACCAGTAAAGCAAATATGAGCATGTTAACCTGCTTTTGCTCAACTATGCCCAACTTTGACCGAACTTGCCCAACATTGCTCAACATTAACCAACATTGCTGAACGTTGCCCAATATTGCTCAACATTGCCCAAAGTTATGCTACTTAGTGTGTGCAATTTTGTTTACATATACTATATAGTGGTAAAAGCTGTTTAGCACTGCTTTATATTGCTTAAAACATGGCAATCATGCCTCAGGTGGTGCTGCAGGGCTGCCTATGTCGGATGCACATAGTACACTCTCTATACATGTTTGAAAACAGGTAGTGTCAAGTTAGGCATCCCTTTTACTATATGTGCAAGTCAGAGAGAGGTATCATTTCCAGGGTTCCTACTGTGCCAGTGTATGTGCTATGCGTTGCCTCTTTGCCAAGGCCAAAGCATACTGGGCATGCTTCCTTCTGCCTACTGGGGCAGGCTCAGGTTGTTCCTCCTCCGAGTCACGCTCTGCCTGTGATGGCCTTGGCAATGGTGGGGGGCTGTTTGGCCTGGCCTTATGCTGCTCCTGCTGCAGCTGTTTTCGCAGGATCATATTATGTAGCATAGCACATACCATGACAATTTGGGTACATGTAGTTGGTGAGTACTGCAAGGCTCCACCAGATGTGTCCAGGCACCGGAACTGTGACTTGAGCAGCCCAAACAGATGCTCAATTACATTTCATGTTTGTGCGTGTGCCTCATTATGGCGTTCCTGTTCAGGTGTGTGTGCATTTCTGATGGGTGTCATCAGCCACAGCTCCAGTGCATATCCAGCATCCCCCACTAGGTGACCATGATGGATGTCCCCATTGGCAAATGTCTGGTACAGCTGTGTTAGATGCCAGATATGGGAATCATGGTAGCTTCCAGGGCAGCCAGCACACACATTCATTATTATGCCCTGGGCATCACACACGACCTGGCAGTTGATGGGGGGGAAGTCCTTGTGGTTAAAGTAGGCCCTACCCCGCTCACCAGCTGGTGGTTTGATGCATATGTGCGTGCAGTCTATTGCACCCACTACCTCAGGGTTCATAGGTTCATAGGTTCATACTAGGCTATCTGCCCGAGGGCATTTACAAGCCTAGCCCATAGTTTTGTGGCTTACATCACCCCTTTAGTATGGGGAACTATACCCATTATTTTGCTGTGCCTCTGTTGAGCAGTGACACTGAGGTAATCCCTGGGGTATATCTGCGATCTCCCATCCATTGGTCAAGATTTCTCTTGAGCAAGGCCAGCGAGGTGCTCTGCCTCACATATACCGGGATTTTATTCCACAGCATAGGGAGTCTTTGGGTGATGAATCTATCCCTCCAGCACGTCCTATTAATAGCCGTGTCGAGGTTTAAGTCTCCGCCCTTGTGGCTCTGACAGATCTAGATTTTTGAGGTGAAGCATATTCATCAAATCTGGGTTTGACATGGCCTTGTATGTTAGGCAAAGGTCACCTCTGAGCAAGCTGTGTTTACTGAATAGAGCTGGAGTTCTTCCAGTCGGGCAGCATAGGACAGATGTTTGAGACCCTTTATCCTTTTGGTGAGGAACTTTGTGGCCTCTCCAGCTGCTGCAAGTGTCGGGTCAGATACATTCGAATGGGGCATTGTACTCAATCATTGGTCTGATGAGTGATGAGTATAGGGAGACTATGACCTCCCTTGATCTAGATGAGAATCCCTTCATGATAAGGTGGGCAATGTAGAAGGTCTTCCTAACTACTTTAGCTACATGGGTGTCGAATGACAGACTACTATCAACCTGGGTCCCCAGGTCCCTGATAACTTCTTCTGTGCTCAGTGGATTGCCACCTATTTGGTAGCTAGGGTAACCTTGTTTTTCCAAGGGTATGACTATGCATTTTTGGCATTTAACTTTAGGCCATGGCTCTGGCACCAGTTATCCGTTTCTGTGAGACCCTTCTGAAGGATATCTGTGTCAGATGTGTTTTCTACTATGGCCAGTTTGCAGTCATCTGCAAACTTTGTCAGCCATAACCCTCCTGTGTTTGCTTGTACTTCGGAAAAGTAGATGCCAAACAAGAGTGGGCCCAGGACTGAGCCCTGTGGTACACCACTTGTGACAGGCTTTGAGTCTGACATGGCGCCAGCAACTCTGACCCTGTGGGTTCTGTCACTCAGCCAGTTTGCAACCCATCTTGTGATGTATGGGTTAACATTTAAGCTGATGAGTTTTTCAATGATACCCGAGTGGGGTATTGTATCGAAGGCCTTTGCCAGATCGAGGTAGGCTGTATGGACTGCCTTTCCTCATCAATGGCTTTGGTGACTGTTTCAAAAAGTCAACCAAGTTTAGAAGGCATGATCTGCCTTTGACAAAGCCAAACTGGGATGGATCCAAAGTCTGCAAATTCCTATGTCTTTATTTATGAGGTCCATTATGATCCTCTCCATGCCTTTGCAGATAAGGCTTGTCAAGCTAATGGGCCGGTAATTTCCAGGGTCGGTGGAGGCACCGCCTTTGTGAAGTGGGACCACAGTTGCAGTGCGCCACTCCTGGGTACATCCAGAGGTAAAACTATGATTAAACAGCTGTCCTAGCTGTGGGTTTAATTCCTCGTTGAGTTCGTGGAGCACACAGCCGGGGACACCATCAGGTCCCATGGATGCTGTGTTTTGCTTTGGAGAGAGCAGTTCTCACTTGGGCGTTGGAGATGTTTAGGGGCTGCAATCACTTGGTATAGATATCTCTCCTTTGGGGGAGGGGAGAAGTTTGCACTGAACCTGTCAGCCAGTATGTTGGCAATGTCTGTAGGATCAGTAATCTTCACATCATTTTGAACTAGTTCTGAGCATATCTGGGAGTTTCCTCCCAGGTTTCTAACATAGCTAAAGAAGGCCTTATGATTGTCTTTGAGTCTTTAGCTATTTTCCTCTCAAAATTTGCTTTCGATGATTTTATGAGAGCTCTTAGTTTTTACTTATAGTGATCAAGGGTGTCTTACCTTTTAAGGATTTTGCTCTATCTTGTAGTAGCTTCCTCCTTTTGTTGTAGAGTTTGTTTATGGCTGGGGTCCACCAGACTGGACGCTTGCCTTTGGTACAAAGAGTCTTTGTTTTGCTTGGGATTGCCTTATCCAGGCAGTCCTGCAGGTGCTGGTAGAAGGCATTTGTAAGTGATTCAGTGGCTTGAGTACTGTTTTCCGCTGGCTCTGGGGCCTTAAAGGAGACCACACTAGTCTTTAGAAGTGTGAAGTCGGCTTCGAAGTTCTTTACTGTGGTCTTTTTATTTCAGGTGGGGTGGGATGAGGACCTCCAGCGAGATTAGTTTGTGATCTGATCTCACCAGTGAGGGGTATACTTCGGTGTTGAACATTGTGCTCCCATGTTCGTGATGATGAGATCAAGTATGTTTTCTCCTCTTGTGGGGATGGTGACTAGTTGTTCCATGGCATTTGAGTTTATGAATTCCAGGAACTTTTGGGCTAGGGTGTTTGGGCTTGAGTAGTGTTCCCAGTCTATATTAGGGTAATTGAAGTCACCTAGTATGATGGTGTTTGGTGATACAATTATCAGCACTAGTGTTTCCAGGAAGGCCATGTGAGGTTCCTGAGTTTGTGAGGGTGGCCTGTAACATGCTACAATTTGCAGAGCAGTCTTGCCTATGGTTAATTGCACCTGGATGGTCTCCGATGCATCGTGCGTTGCCACCAGTCTTGAGGTGTGGGTGTCTTTGATGAATATGGATACCCCCTTTCTTGGTATTGTCCGGATTTTGGGGCCGGAACGCATGATAAGAGGTAAAACCTGATAGTGCTGGGGTGCTCTCAGGAGCCTTGAACCAGGTTTCTGTCACTGCACAGACATCGATGTTCTCCATACTGAGAAGGGCCTCGAGTGCGTGCTTTTTGAGATTTAGACTTCTGGCATTGAGCAGCATTACCCTTAGTTTTTTTCCCTTTTTGTGTTCTAGGGTGGTAGGTTTAGAATTTGAGCCTTGCCTAAAAAAGGCACTATGGGGGTGGCAAGAGCCTTTGCCAATATCCGGAATCCCAGGGGTGACAGGTGCAAGCCATCCCTTGCGAAGCAGCGTGGCTTGTCCAGCATGTATTCTGCTATTTGCTGGAAAAGACGCATATTGCTGGCCAATACCTCACGGGAATTGGGGAAATATACATGATCACCGACATGTGCTGACATGGCATTCAGGAACTGGTGCAGTACCCTGGATGCTGATGCCTGTGAAATCCCCATCATATCACCAGTTGGTCTCTGGAAGGTACTTGTTGCTAGTATTCTTAGGCCAACATATACCTTGGTTTCCACTGGGATGGGTTCCCCTCTGTTGGTTCTTTGTGTGAGGCGTGGCCTGCACAGCTCAACAATTTGCTGCATGAGGTCTCTGTCCACTCTATAGCGCTCCACTATCTCCAGCTCATGTTGCCCCTGGTAGGTTACACTGGGCCTGTACACTCTTCTCCGTCTCCTCACTGTGGGTTGCTCAGCAGCATTTGCATTGTCACCACCCTCAGCATGTTGCATATGTCGTCTTATAACAACAATGTCAGCCCCTAACATTTCTTTGTCTCAGTAAAGCTTTTTAAGTTTTCACTTCTCTTAGTTTACTGCAGTGTTGCAGTGTCTCTGAGGAAAACATAGTGGAAAGTTGTTTGCAGAGTTTTAAGTGCTGGGCTGGGCTAGGCTAGTGTACTGCCTGTGTAATTACCTGATTCTGATTGTTTTCACCTGCTAGCTGTGCTAGTTCTCCTTGGTTAACTTCCTACTATTTGTTGTGCTTCCTTTTCCCTTTCTGTTTCCACAGGGGGCAGCACCATGCAAACAAGTGCAAACACGCGCACACCAGCTCGCACATGCACACACATGCTTACACGGCCTAACACTTGCTGACTCCTGCTTGAACGCACGCACACAGGCACAAACACGCTTACACAGATTTCAACAACCTTACACATGCTTACTCCGGCTTAAACACATACACACAGTCTTATTCAACTTTACAGGCGTGCACCCACGCGCAAAAACATTGCAGGCACTTCTACAAGAAACTTTAGTGTTATCCACGGCATACACATTCAATTTCTTGGCTTTAGCTAGGATACCTGTTGACACGCCTCTTCCAGTGATAAGTAACTGACAGCAAACACATGCCACTCTGCTCCAATGAGCTTACATTCTTTCATACATACCCCCTCATGATGTCACCTATCTTCTACTCTGATACTCCCCTTATCCTACTCTTACACTCCACGGACTTTGCTCATATGCCATGTAAAATTGGGATTCACTGTCCTTACCCTCATTTACATAGGATTGCCTACTAATGCTTGGTTACATCTCTTAGACTGAGCTTCCCCCCTTAGCAACCTCTACTCAGTAGCCATGTTGTCTTCAGCCTCCCATTCACTTGCATGGCAGTTGAATATTTAGAATAAAATCCCTATTTGTGGCTTTTATTTTTTTTTTCATGGTTTTTAGAGCGCAGCACTTTTGTGCGGCGCTGCCCTATGCTTAAACTTCAGAGATCGAGGTAAAAAAAATATATATATTTTTTTATTTTACAATGGGAAGAATTGCCAATGGCCGTATATTTGGCCATTGGCATGCTTCCTCAACTGGATGCATCCTTTATTTTGAGCTGTCACGGCTCCGTTTTGCTATTTACAGAACAGTACTCAGTTGTCAACGGAGTACATTTCTGCAAATAACACTACTCTTACTAGGACAGGTTAGGGTTTCCTGGATCGCAAATTTACCTCATTTGCATAGCTTTCAGCAGCAAATGAGGTAATTTGCATAACCTAACCCTGTCCTTGTAAGAGTTGTTTTAGGAGCTCTCTTGCACGCCCCTGCTGGCTGTTCCTTGATCGCTTGGCAGACATGTTGGCTGCATGGAGTCTTACTCTACTCTTAGACTCCATGCAAGCCTTCATGAATCCGGCCCAAAGTAATGATGAGACTAAAAAAGGCTCAGATATAGAACATGCATACTAAACAATTGTAACATTCATGATGGCAGCATATATAAGTATGTTTCAAATAATACTGATGAATACAAAATTAACACTTTTATGGCAAATTAAAAAAAATAAAGTAAACCTCTCAGTTTGGATGGTTTACTTCAGGAAACATATAAATTGCTCACACATACACACACACACACACACACACACACACACACACACACACACACACACAGGCACTCAGACACTCATTATTCGTCAAGGTACTTTAAAAATATTCTTAACAATCAAATTATTCCCCCATTTGGAAATATTTGTCACTAGTCCTACTGTAAAACAAGATAAGGATTCTACTAAATGTAGCCTATATATCAATTCTCTTGTTAAACATTAAAGACTTAAAACAATACTTCCCACATTAACTCACGATAATCAAAGATGTTTTATTTTAAAAAGACTGGTAAAAGTGTTTAAAAGTAAAATTAATTGATTATACTTCTATTAAGAAAATTTGTTTTATTAATAAGCTTCTCTATTATGATGAGAGTTTATTCTACTACTTTGACAAATTTCTTAACACTACCGGAAAATAATTAAATCCCAGACATATTATCAATAGTTTTTTTCCACTATTTATAGGGTCCCTGGTACCTGTCCATGCTGTATCTGCCAGATAACTTCTTTGCTCCCCCTGGACTTTCCAGAACAACAAACCATGCCCCCACTGAATGCACTATTTTTAACACCTTTATTGAATTATCACTTGTAACATATGCACATTTACATTTATATAAAAGTAATCAAACTGTATTAACAAGTTAAAATTAACAAATATTACGTTTCACATATATTGCTATATATCATATAACCTAAGCAAAATTACATAAATTATTCAATTCCTGTCCCTTTTTTTAAAACAAGAAACATCTTTATTAAACTATCACTTATGACGTAAGCAATCATACATTTATATAAATGAAAATAAACCACACATCCTAATTGCAAGCATTTTAGATCACAAATCATACTGACACATTCCCAGTTGCAAACATTATACATCCGTTATAATCCACCCAATCATTTTCAGTCAAACATTACATAGCTAATTTACCCATTTGTTCTCCCTTACTCACCTGGACCTTTAGTACCCCACACCATCATATTGATGGAGATCTCCTACTTCCAAAGGTGAATTAACACACAGTGCCACACATGTTTGGACAGCGCAGTGGTGCAGCGGTAGCGTTGTCACCTCACAGCAAGAGGTTCTCTGGTTCGATTCTTGGCTGGGGTGCCTTCTGTGCGGAGTCTGCATGTCCTCCCTGCGTTCGTGTGAGTTTCCTCTGGGTACTCCAGTTTCCTCCCATGTTACAAAGACATGCATCTGGAGCATTTCTCCCCAGTCCTCTGCTGAAAACTGGCTTTGTTCCAAGTCGGACTTTCCTGGTTAACAAAAAAAAAATGTATTTGTCTAGGTGGGGGCAGGAGACAAGTTCTGTTAGTTATCATCAATGAGATACTTGTGTTTGTCCTACTGATGTCACTAACTACTTGCAATGACTGATATGTGTACTAAAAGGTATGAGCACCTCCTAAGTCTTTCTCTTATGTGCTCTCCTTCATTATCTCAATGAAGGGTGCCACATGAATGTGGCTTGGTTCTGCCAAGCCTATGTCCACAACTATAGACTGATTGCCAAACACCTTGTCCAGTAGGTGGCAACACAGCAGCAGGCCTTTATCTTCCCAGGCTGGGTAAGAATGCCTCAGTTGCTCCTTCCACTTCCACCGTATCTTACCTGCTTGTACAAGGTCGCCTGGACCACAGTCAAGGATTTATCCATATCATGGATGTGGCAATAAAGGTGTAACAACTGTCATTCTGTGAGGGGTAAACAGACCAAGCTTATAACAGAAATATTACAAGATACTTCTGTTTAAAAGCATTAAGCAAATAAATCCATCAAACTAAAGATCCATTTTTAGGTTGAGCTGTTTCATTATTTGACAGAATACTATATGATGAGAATCACACTGGGGGTACCAACTAAGCAGTCCTCAAATACTAAACAAAGGTGGCTCACATGCTTTGTCAACATGATGAAGAGGAGAAACTTATAATTAATGTTCATGTGCTCAAAAACCTTTGCAAAATTATAAAATAGAAAAGGAGCTATGGAAAAATAGAAACCTACATTTGGCACTTGCTTGTAGAGATTTTGTTCACAGGCTGAAGGCTACTTTATAATAGATGGTCTATTGAAAATAAGCTTGCATAGAGGTACTAATGCTGTGTAGGGATTGCAGCACCTGACAAAAATAGAAGCAGAGGAAAAGTGAGAAAGAGAGAGATGTTATAATGCAGCTCACCATCAGAACCCTCGCATTGACTTAAATCTAATAAGTTCCAACCTACCTGGTCTTTACTCAGAATTCTTTACAGTACATGTAGTTTGTAAAGTGGCAACAGTGTCAAGTAGAGTATAACAGGGAAAGGGATATCAAACCTCTTAAGGAAAAAGTTGAAACTGATGTCTTTCAAAAGGCAAGATTTGCAAATGTGAAACTACTTGCATAGTACAGACAAGTTAAAAGCAAGCTGAGATATAGGTTGATTTCATGTGTCACAGGATATATGCTAAATCTTAGGCTAATGAAGAAAAACAGGGAAAAAAAATAGCTTTCAAACTAAAGAACAGATGACTGAAAGGAATATCCACAAACTCCTGCAGGGTGGTTCCTGACTACAAAATAACAGTTAAATAAATATTTTTAAATATTTTTTTTATTTTATTTAATGTAAAGTGTATTTACTGGGATTTGCATTATCAGATGGACCTGAAAAGAAACAGAAAGTCAAGACGGTGATGCATATGCAATACAGTTCAAGAAATATAAAACATTATGTAATATGAATACTTACCAAACTTTTAGGACAAGAGAAGCTTGGAATAACATGTACAAACAACTCAAGGAAAACAAAGCAAGAACATAGCATAGGTGTTCATTACAGTTCCATACCTTTCAACCTCTTAGCACAAGAAATCTGGACAAAGCCTAAAATAGTGGGAGTAGAAAGGCCCACAAATAGGGACACATTTTAATATTGCTAGAATAGCAACATTTATGTTAGCGTGCATTTTCTGAAGGCTATAACATCTGAAACTCAAATGTATGTCATTATTTAATGACTTATTCTTAATGATTTGCTAGAAAACCATACATTTTATGAGGAACTGACCAAAATTACGAGGTAAAAATCTGGACATTCTGCAAAAATCTGGCAGCTGAGAGGTATGGTTCAGACATATGTGAATATTTAAAAATGTCTATGCTAAGGGAAGCAAACATTTATAAAAAAAGAGATTCTAGTGGTGATAAAAAGGTATAAATTTGCAATGACAATATGCAATGTACATGAGTAAAGAAATGTGTGAATTAGGAAAGCAGAAGAGGAATTCAGAGGTAGAAGATAGAAAAGCAAAATGAAGTTTAGTTAGGGAGGATAATATGAATAGAAGAGGAGTGCAACATTTTTAGTAGCAATAAGTTATATGGTAGGACTATGTGGTTGAACAGTTTGCATGGCAGTAAGATTTAGATGCAGGTTTCTTTATGTAGTTAAAAGGCATGTGCATATAGTAGAATGCTACCCCACAGAGGGCAGATTCTGGAAGGTGAGTCTGAGTGAAAGTTTGTACAGGTAGGTTTGGGACTTCTGCAGTGTCTGAAGATGATTTGGTTATGTGATTGTACATTTGTGGCATGTTTGTGTTTTGTTAAGATACGATTTTCAGGATGTTTTGAAAGTGGCATGGTTGTAGACCATTTTTAATTCTAGAGATAAAGTACTCATATTTGGAAGGTCTACACTAGGTGCCTTGTCGCCTAACCCAATGTTCGTTTTCTCTGCCAGTAGATATTTTTTTTTGTTGAATCATAGAGGCCTACTTCATGTATGCCAGGAGAGTAGGAAACTGAGGGATGGCATTTGTTTAAGTAATTTGTCATAAATGTGAGCTAAACAAATTTTGCTCTACCACTGAAGGGCATCCAGTGAAGTTTGTTAAAACTATTATGAGTATGGGCTGCTTGTAATTTGAGCTGCAAACCTTGACAATTCTATAGTCGACTGATTTGAGCCTTTGATAAACCATCTTATTTTGGTTTCTTAAGCCATTGTGGTCATAGAATGGTTTGGTATGAGGTATGTTTGCTAAAGTGAACCTTGTCAATGAGGATATAATAAAGCAATAATCCATGACTGTGTGTAAATATACCAGGATTTACCCATGGCTGGTGTGGTTTGATCACAAGGGTGAAGCCTGGGTGATTAAACAAAGCCATCCTTGAGTAAATCCTGATATATCCACAAACAAGAGTGGATTATTGTTTTTATACAATAACATTATTTAAGAAAGAAATTACTAATGTGATTGTATAAGGAGACTAGTGTCTTCTTCTATGTTTTCTTCACTATTCTGATATGCTGTGCATGCTTATGGAACTTACATTCCCACTCTTGTGCATTACATCATTACAGGAGAAGTGACAGAGAAGACAGGATCTCCATTGCTGTTTGTTTAGTTTTTTTAACTTTCAAAAAACAAACATTTACAGGGACAGTGCAAAAATATGAAGAAAATCTGGTATATTTCTGTTTTAGTTTTGCAGAACATACCTAATTTTTCTCTTATTTTGGAATGTCCTTCATTATATGCCAACAGAAAAGTTTGTCCGATCAATGGTAGTTCAGCGGCCAGACTTTTTTCGGTTAGTATATGCTCAATTTACAATGCACACACTAGTTGGGCAGTCTAATCAGCATGCTCATTTCTGAATAGTAATGAGTTGTTATTGTATAATTTTTTTTATTTTATACAGCATAACTATTTTGTTTGTTTGTTTAAAGCCTTCACAAGTATAAGATAGATGTTGAAGGATAGTTTATAATCTATTGTTAAACCTAGATATTTATAATAATGTTAATGGGCCGGATTCACGAAGGCTTGCACGGAGTCTAAGAGTAGAGTAAGACTCCATGCAGTCAACATGTCTTCCGAGCGATCCAGGAGCAGCTGGTATGGGTGTGTAAGAGAGCTCCTAAAACTCCTCTTACACGAACAGGGCTAGGATATGCAAATTACCTCATTTGCTGCTGAAAGGCATGCATATGAGGTAAAATTGCAATTCAGGAAACCCTACCCTGTCCGAGTAAGAGTAGTGTTATTTGCAGAAATGTACTCCGATGACAACTGAGTACGTTTCTGCAAATAGCAAAACGGAGCCGTGACAGCTTGAAAAAAATGATGCATCCAGTCGAGGAAGCATCATTTTTTCCTGATCGCCGATGTTTAAGAGTAGTGCAGCGCCTCGCAAATGCGGTGCACTGTAAAAACCAGAAAACCAATAATTAAAATGCAGAAATGTTGATTTTTACAGTAATCCCTAATATACAATGCAAGGGAATGGCAGTCCAAAGACAACATGGCTACCGAGTAGAGGTTGCTAAGGGGGGAAGCTCAGTCTAAGAGTTGTAACCAAGCATTAGTAGGCAATCCTATGCAAATGAGGGTAAGGATAGTGAATCACAAGTTTGCATAGCAAAAGAGCAGTCACTGTAGTGTAGGAGTAGGATAAGAGGTGTAACAGAGTAGAAGATAGGTGACATCATAAGGGGGTATGTCTGAGAAAAGTGAAGCTCATTGGAGTAGAGTGTCATGTGTCTGCTGTCAGATACTAATCACTGGAAGAGGTGTGTCAACAGGTACCCTAGCTAAAGGCAAAAAATTGAAGGTGTATGCTGTGAACAACATCAAAGTTTCTTGTAGAAATGCCTGCACCGTGTATGCGAGCGTGTGTGCGCCTGTAAAACCGAGTAAGCCTGTGTGCGTGCATGTGCGCCTGTGTGCACGCATTTAAGCCGGAGTAAGCAAGTCTAAGGATGTTGAAACCCGTGTAAGCACGTTTGCACCTGTGTGCACACGTGTTAGCAAGACTAAGCAAGTTGTAGTCCGTGTAAGCATGTGTGCGCGCACGTGAGCTGGTGTGCGCGTGTTTGCGCTTGTTTGCACAGCGCTGCCCCCTGAGGAAACAGAAAGGGAAAAGAAAGCACAACAAATAGTAGGAAGTTAACCAGGGAGTACTAGCAGAGCTAGCAGGTGAAAACAATCAGAACCAGGCAATTACACAGGCAGTGCACTAGCCCAGCCCAGCACTTAAAAGTCAGCAAACAACTTTACAGTATGTTTTTCTCAGAGACACTGCAACACTGGAGTAAGCTAATAGAAGTAAAAACTGAAAAAGATTTACTGAGACAAAGAAATGTTAGGGGCTGCCATTGCTGTTATAAGGCGACATATGCAACATGCTGAGGGTGGTGACAATGCGAATGCTGCTGAGCAGCCCACAGTGAGGAGACAGAGAAGAGTGTACAGGCCTAGGGTAACCTACCAGGGGCTACATGAGCTGGAGATAGTAGAGCGCTATAGAGTGAAAAGAGACCTCATGCAGCAAATTGTTCAGCTGTGCAGGTCACGCCTCACACACAGAACCAACAGAGGGGAACCCATCCCAGTGGAAACCAAGGTTTGTGTTGGCCTAATAACATTAGCAACAGGTACCTTCCAGAGACCAACTGGCAACATGATGGGGATTTCACAGGCATCAGCATCCAGGGTACTGCACCAGTTCCTGAATGTCATGTCAGCACATGTCGGTGATCATTTATATTTCCCCAATTCCCGTGAGGTATTGGCCAGCAATATGCATCTCTTCCAGCAAATAGCGGAATACCCTGAGGTAGTGGGTGCAATAGACTGCATGCACATTCACATCAAAGCACCAGCCGGTGAGCGGGGTAGGGTCTACTATAACTGCAAGAGTTACCCCTCCATCAACTGCCAGGTCATGTGTGATGCCCAGGGCATAATAATGAATGTGTGTGCTGGCTGCCCTGGAAGCTACCATGACTCCCATATCTGGCATCTGACACAGCTGTACCAGACATTTGCCAATGGGGACATCCCTCATGGTCACCTAGTGGGGGATGCTGGATATGCACTTGAGCTGTGGCTGATGACACCCATCAGAAATGCACACACACCTGAACAGGAATGCCATAATGAGGCACACACACAAACATGAAATGTAATTGAGTGTGTGTTTGGGCTGCTCAAGTCACGGTTCTGGTGCCTGGACATATCTGGTGGAGCCTTGCAGTACTCACCAACTACATGTACCCAAATAGTCATGGTATGTGCTATGTTACACAATATGATCCTGTGAAAACAGCTGCAGCAGGAGCAGCATAGGACTGGGCACAACAGCTCCCCTCCATTGCCAAGGCCATCACAGGCAGAGCATGACTCGGAGGAGGAACAACCTGAGCCTGCCCCAGTAGGCAAAAGGAGGCATGCCCAGTATGCTTTGGCCTTGGCAAAGAGGCAACGCATAGCATATACACTGGCTCAGTAGGAACCCTGGAAATTATACCTCTATCCGACTCGCACATATAGTAAAAGGGATGCCTAACTTGATACTACCTGTTAACAAACATGTATAAGGAGTGTAAAATGTGCATCTGACATAGGCAGCCCTGCAGCACCACCTGAGGCATGATTGCTATGTGTTAAGCAATATATAGCACTGCTAAACAGCTCTCACCACTATTCAGTATATGTAAACAAAATTGCACACACTAAGTAGCACAACTACAGGCAATGTTGAGCAATATTGTGCACTGTTCAGCAATGTTGGTCAACATTGAGCAATGTTGTGCAAGTCTGGTCAAATGTGGGCATTGTTCAACAAAAGCAGATTAACATGTTCATATTTCCTTCACTTTTCTTGAAGCAGTCTGTTCTGGCATGTATGAAAATATGAAGTAGTGACAGTCCTCGAACCCAGGATACAGTGCACTATAGTCATAGTACAAAACCACTAAACCATGACAGTATGTCAATGGTCAGTTTGTATGAAAAAATGTTGATAAGTCAATGCAAAGTATCTCATGGAAACCTTACAGGCATAGCATAATCCCTGTCGAGTTAAGACACAGAGGTGAGGCCTGCAGTAAGAATAGAACCTGATATTCAACACACATATAGTATAAATGTTAATATTGGTAATGTTCACACACATCAACAAATATAGTGGACCTCAGACAGCAACATACTGCAAGGTCACACTGGGCATGCTCACACACACTGAATATATGAGACAAATGTCAGGCAACAAAACACTGAAAGTCTGAACTGGGCATGGTCACACACTTAGAGCAAGTTTGAGTACAGCGGTGGGCCACACATATCCATCAGTTGCATGTGTCAACCCAGGAACCTCGCACTATTCACCAATCCGCCATGTGCACACAGTGATAGGACAACAGACACATATATAATATAGTGAAATCCTGTCATAATCAAATATGTTATGCAGATACCTAGGTTGTTCATAGAAAGTGGTAAAGCAAAGAAGAAACAAAACCTGCAATCAGCACCATCACTGAACAATGTGCATCCCGAACATTAGCATAGGTTCAGAGGTTGACACTAGGCTATCTGCCCTAGGGTATGTACAAGCCTAGCCACAGTGTGTTTGTATTTTGCAACCCCACTAGATCAGTAGACTGTGCCTGTGAATAGTAGGTCACACAAGATATCTCACATATGTTAATTTCATTCTGCCTCTGTCTAGCAGGGACCCATAACATATCCCAGGGCTAAACATACGATCACCCATCCACCTGTGAAGATGTCACCTGTAGGTGGTCAGTGTAGGTCTGTGTGTATGTGGGACTGTGATCACATTCCCGAGTGAGTGGAGCCTCTGGGATGGGAATCTGCCCCTCCAGCATGTCCTGTTAACATCATTGCTGATGTACCTGTCCCTGGAGCATGTAGCTGTAAGGGACTTTGATATCCTGATGTGGAGCCTGTCCATCAATGCTGTGATGGACATGGCTTCAAACAAAAGGCACAGACTGCATCCAAGTAGGCAGTAAGCAACTAAGGAGAGCTGGGATCACCATAGCCAAACTGTGCATACCATCTGTGTGAGTCCCTAGATCCACTTGGTTATGTACATTTGTGGACATTCCAGTTGCTGCAGGTGTTGGGTAAGGTACATCCAAAATGGGGTATTGTATCCAAGCATGTGCCTGATGAGTATAGGGTCACAATGACCCCACCTGATCTGGATGTAAAACCCTATGGGATAAGGTGGGCTAAATAGAAGGTGTGTCCAATAACATTGGCAATGTGAATGTCAAAGGCGAGAGTACTAAGTATTCATGTCCCCAAATCACAAATCACACACACTGTACGTGATGTAGCATCACCTATGTGGTAATGTGTGGGCACAATGTTACTATCAAAGGTGATGACTATGCATCTAAAGGAAGATAGCTGTAGGCCATGGCTCTGGCACCAGTCATCCATCTCTGTAAGACCCTTTCTGAGGATGCTTGTGCCAGCTGGGGAGTCGATTATGGCACACAGTTTTTAGTCATCTGCAAACATGGTCAGCCATATTCCTCCTGTGTTAGCCAGTACGTCTCAGAAATATATACAGAACAAGAGAGGTCCCAGGACTGAGCCCTGTGGGATGCCATGTGTAACTGGCATATAGTCAGACATGGCACCTGCAATACTGACCATGTGGGTGCTATCCATGATCCAGTTAGCAGTCCATCTTGTGACATATGTGTAGATATTGAATCCGGTGATGTAATGTATAAAGGCCGAGTGGGATATAGTGTTGAACTGGTGTGTGAGCTCCAGGTAGGCTGTGTGGACAACCCTCTGTATGTCTATGGACCTGTTAACTGTTTAAAGACATCAAACAGGTACAAGAGCCAAGATCTGCCCACAACAAATCCAAATTGTGTAGGATCCAGTGTCTGTAGGTTCACAATGTCTATGTTTATGTGTTCCATGACGATACACTCCATAGCTTAGCAGACCAGGATAGTTAGGCATATATTGCGATATTGTCCAGGGTCCCTTGTGGCACCAGCACTGTGGAGCGGGTACACTGTAGCTGTACGCCATTCCATGGGTACATATCCTGTAGTAACTCTGATATTGAACAGTGACATAATGTGAGTGTGAAGTTCGTCATGAATCTCGTGTAAGCCACAGTCCGGGACACCGTCTGGTCCCATTGATGCTGTGTTGTCTGCTATGGAGAGGGCAGCACTCACCTGTTCATCTGTGATGTCAGGGAGGCTACACCCTGTTGGGATGGACATGTACACTGCAGGAGGGATGGTGGGGAAACATTCCCACTGAACCTGTTGTCCAGGATGTTCGCAATGTCAGTGGGTTCACTGTATCTCTTGTAATTATGCAGTAACTCACAGCATATCTGTGAGTTCCCACCCAGGTCCCTGACATAACTAAATAAGGCCTTGTCATTGTCCATAGTGTCTGTTGCAAGTGTCCGTTAGAAGTGGGCCTTAGATGAATCAACAAGTGATTGTAGCTATACCATAGTACTGATCAGAGATGCCTTCCTGATTGTGATTGTGCTCTATAATGTAGTAGCCTCCTCCTGACAGGTCCCCTGCCTTTGGAGGAGTGCGTCTTGTAGTTATCTGGGATAGCATGATCCATGCATTCCAGTAGTTGTCCATAGAATGGGCTTGTAAAGGATTAAGTGGTCTGAGTCATAATTAACACTGTCCCAGGGTCTTTGAGGGATACCACCTCAGTTTGTATAAGTGTGACGTTTGCTCATGAGAAGTATGTCACTGAGATCACCTAGGATGTGTGTGTGTGTATGGGATATGTATGTCCAGTGAGATGAATGTATGTTCTGACCTTAACAATGAGGGGTATACCTCTGGTGTGGAACATAGAGTCCCCATGTTGGTGATGATCAGGTCCCAGATGTTTTAACCCCCTGTCATTGTGGTGACCAGGTCTGCCATAGCATTTGAGTGTAACAATTCTAGCAACTGTTGTGCGAGGGTGTCAGTGCTTGAGTAGTATTCCCAGTCATTGTTTGTGCATTTGAAATCACACAATATAATGGTGTTTGGAGAGACCTTTACATTCCCCAGTGTTCCCAACAATAAAGAGTGTTGTTCCTGAGTTTGGGAGTGTGGTCTGTAGCACTCTACAAACTGAAATGCAGTTTGGCCCACTGTCAGTTGCACATGTATGTTCCCCGATGCTTTATGCAGTGCTACCAACCCGGAGGTGTGTGCATGAATGATGTATATGGATACCCCCCTATTGTTGTTGTCCGGTCTGAGTCTTGTGTCTGAAAACCATGGTATGAAGTAAAACCTGGTAGTGCTGGTGTGCTTTTGTGAGCCTGAACCAGGTGTCTGTTACTGCACATATATCGACAGACTCCATACTGATGTGAGTCCTGAGTGCATGCATTCTGAGGGTTAGACATCAGTTGTTGAGAAGCATCACTCTCCGTTTCCTTTACCCTGTAACGTCTATGGCTGTGGTTTTGTCTTCTGAGCCTCACTTCAAACTATGGGTGTGGCAAGAGCCTAAGCCAGTCTCTGAAAGCCTAGGGGTGACAGGTGCATGGTGTCCATAGCGAATGTACGTGGCATGTTGAGCATGTAATCCCAGGCTGACAGACACTGCATCCCCTTTGAATGACAACAATATGTTAGGCAACTGTTAAAAGTAATCAGTTTGTCTGTATACTGTGACATAGTACTTGGTGAGGGTAAGATGCTACATAAGGTCAGGGTCATACTGGCCTGGGCTACATGATCAGAGAGCTCCTCTATGTCTCTTGTCATGTAGTCCAGGGAGGAACGTCTGAGAGTTTACACACCAGCATGGTCAATGATGGAGCCATATTTGTACTTGCAGTGGACTGACAAGAGTGCATGTGTCATGTGGCAGATCCTGGCACCCAACACACAGCACAAAGTGACCTTCTCCTTGTGTGGGATGTCAGTGTGACCAACAATTACAGTCACCTAATGCAAGTGTATGAGGTGTGTTGTGTAGGCCTAAGGGCAGTGACTGTGTGGCACAATGACTTTGTGAACTACGTGATATGTGTGTATGGTTGTGGGTTAGCAGTTGTTTGTGTGTCTGCTTTGGATGTCTCTGCTGCTTAGGCAGAGTATATTTAGATGTTCTGAATATGTCTTTGTGTGTCGATTTATATGGTTTGCTGTTGTCATAGGTCCATGTGCGACTGGATTTGTGGTGTGTGTGGTTACCTTCACCACCTGATAGACTGTGTCAGTCACGGCTTGGGAGAGCTCAGCCTCCTGTCTGTCTATACAGTTGCACCTCTCACATATATCTGAGTTTGTTGGTAGGAGGACAGTGTTCTCTGAGTACATAAGGCAGTTGTAACAATGCGTCAAAATTCCAATATGCACCAGCTGGACTGGAGAGTACACACGAAACCGACATTTGGACATGCCAGGATATAATGATGACATACACTGTCGACTGATCACAAAGGATCAGTAGTGTGTGAAGTGTGTAAAAGAGTATAACAGAGGTTTAGTGTTCAGGTTTGTTGTTGCTTTGGAAAGATAATCTGTGAAGGAGTACAGACAGAAACATTACACCTCCTTCAGCTATGTCAGAAATATCAATGTACAGTCATATATGTCCTGAGTCAGGGTCAACTGTACCTGACTGACAATGTCGATGTCCTGTCAGAGAGGTCCATACATACATACCCACCTCCCAGTGACAAAAGGCCCTATCATCATACCAGGAGATATCGCATGTAGAATGTGTAAACTGCTCCTCCCAAAGCCAAATGAATCCCATCACGTGGATAACATTGTTTCTCCATATGTGTCATAAGTGAATAACAGAACAAACAGATTCTGCACCTGAACAGTCTGTTGAGCCTCACACTCTCTGCAGGATCTTACACTGTTGAATGTGTTACAGCAACATGTGGCACATCCCAAAAGTGTTGGTGCACAACAGACCATGGGAACTATAGTCCTATAAACCTATGAAGTCCAAACTGCTAGTCCATGGAGTCCATCATGATTGCAGTCAGGAACAGAGCTATTGTAAACCGACAAAACACACAACCCAAAAGTCTGTGGTATGTTAATGAGCACATCATGTTCCCCAAACCTGCTAGATTTCTTGCAAGGAAGCCACCCAGGACATACATCACTGAAAGGAGCAACACAGGTCCCACATAGACTTTGCATAGCCCTTTACCAACATCACAGACACATGTTGTATCCACAAAACCAACAAAACGTGCATGAATATGTATTGTCATATGAAGGAATGGTAATTTGTCCACATGTAGATCACACAAGCTATGAATTGTGGATTCCTGTTCAAGATGTTCACACCTGCTGACCCACAAGGTTCATTCCTGGAATTGCATAACACTAAGTGCACACACATTACCATGTCCAGTGTGATGATGTCAGCATCCTACAAATATAGCATGAGAATAGAAACCACATAGTAAAGCATATAGTGTGTCATGTTAAAGCGTGTCTCACTAGTATCATAACATAGTTAAGTAGGGGTTTGAATCCTGCAATTGCTATGTGTGTGTATGATCCCCTTTCAGAGGCGTGCCCTTTTTGTAGACTTTCACAACACATTAAAAGATATGAACACCTCTTTGCCAAGTGTGATGATGTCAGTATCTCACAAATACAGCAGTGGCGATTAAAACACCCAGTAAAGCATATAGCGTGTCTTGTTAATGCATATCTCGCTAGCATCATAATATAGTTAAGTAGGGGTTTGAATCCTGCAATTGCTGAGTGTCTGTGTGTGTGTGAGATTGCCTTTGAGAGGAGTGGCCTTTTTGGAGACTGTGGAAACACATTAGGAGAGGTGAATACCTCTTTGCCAAGTGTGATGATGTCAGCATCCCACAAATACAGCTTTGGAAATGATTACTCCTAGTAAAGCATATAGCGCGTTGTGTTAATGCATGTCTTCCTAGTGTCATAACATAGTTAGGTAGGGGTTTGAATCCTGTGAATGTGTGTAAGATTGCCTTTGAGAAGAGTGGCCTTTTTGGAGATTGTGGAAACACATTAGGAGAGGTGAATACCTCTTTGCCAAGTGTGATGATGTCAGCATCCCACAAATACAGCTTTGGAAATGAATACCCCCAATAAAGCATATAGCATTGTGTTAATGCATATCTTCCCTGGTGTCATACCATAGTTAGGTAGGGGTTTGAATCCTGCAAATGCTGAATGTGTGTGAGATTGCCTTTGAGAGGAGTGGCCTTTTTGGAGACTGTGGAAACACATTAGGAGAGGTGAATACCTCTTTGCCAAGTGTGATGATGTCAGCATCCCACAAATACAGCTTTGGAAATGAGCATTCCCACTAAACCATACAGCACGTCGTGTTAATGCGTATTTTCATAGTGTCATAACAGAGTTAGGGAGGGGTTTAAATCCTGCAAATGCTGAATGTGTGTGGGGGGGGGTGTATGTTTGTGTGTAATCCTATGAAAGGAGTGGCCTTTTTTGAGACTGTGAAAACACATTGAAAGAGGTGAATACCCCTTTGGCTGGTTTGATGATGTCAGTATCCACAAATACAGCAGTGGAAATGAAAACTCACAGTAAAGCATATGGCACATCGTGGTAATACATATGTGTCTAGTACCATGACATAGGTAGGTAGGGTTCTGAATCCTGCAATTGTTGAGTGTGTGTCTGTAACACTGTTGAGCAAAGTGTTGTGTGTTTTGCTTCTACTACTGTATGACATATCAGTAAAACAGCAGTATGTGCATTGCACACTGCAGGTATCTGTGTGGCAAATACACATATGTACATGTGACCTAAACTGGTAACTGTGTGGACAAGACATATATGTACATGTGACCTCATTCACGTCATAGGTGTGAAGCCTGCTGTCAACACAACTACATCTGTTACCATTGACAGTTTTTGCTGCTGCTTCTTGGATGGTAGCTCACATATGTATGTATGTGACAAGTCCAGCCACTGTAGTGAGCTGTGCCCTAGGTCATCTGTGTCACACACACACATGACAGTTGTTATAGAATAGTGTGAGTGTGGCATATGACAGACATGCCCAAACACAACACAGTCTGTCAAAAATGGCCATTCATGGTAGGTATACAACAACCCCATGTATATGCATACAGACACCTTATTACTTATGTGATACACTGAGGGACATCGGCATAGCTTTGGGGATGTGGATATCAAAGGACAGATAAAATCACATGTGGCTGTCTGTACCCATCGGTACCCCTGCTACACGTTGTGGGCTACTACCAATGTGGTACAATCAGGATACTATGTGTAGCAAATGTGGATGACTATGCTGTTGTTGGATAATAGCTTCACAACATGGGTTTGTCAACAGGTATGTGTCTGTATGATACCCTCGTGGAAGATAGGTGTCTAATCCGGGGAATGCATTGTAGGCCACTGTATGCATCACCAGATGTGGATGTACATATCCCTAGTGTGTCTGCGTGTACCTAGGATGGACACATGCCAAACAGGAGTGGTCACGGGAATGTGTGGTGATCATTACCACAGGTAACTGGTATAGTACAAAACTGGAAAGATTCTAATGCTACTGTGTATCCTACAGCTGTGTGTCAGTTGTCAAGACGTCATGTAATGATTGGTTAAAATCAGGCTGGTGAGGTTATGTACACTACCAGAATGATAACTAATGACCGATATCAACAGTATCACCCACAGCATAGTGTCATACCATGTCATACACACATGTATACCCAAGTTGTGACATATGTGTAGTGACATGCATATTGGACACCAATAGGAAATATGAAGAATTAACACTGTGTAATACAGGGCATGTCACCCTTCACATGTGCCCACCATGCACATACATGCAAACAGTGCACCTCCACCATGTTCACAAATGTACACCTTGGAATCTGTACAGCACACATCACAGACATTACATCCATGCAATGACACATGCTGCCAGTAACACACACATCAGCCAACTGGCACATATTTGGACAATCCATGTTTGGAATTAACACTGGTGTATACAATACAAAATTGATAATCACTGCTGTGATGCATCATGCCTGCTCAGATACACCTACAAGGATATCATTACCCATTACTGTTCACAACATGTTAACATTGCTACACTGCTAGTAGGTCACCCTGTGCATCAGCACCATGTTATCCTGTTCCTGCATCAATGTCACAGATGACAGGAGGTGGCACAGTTTCATCATATGCACATGGTGTGTGATTGTTTTCCAGAGCCTGACAATGACCCATCTAGTTAACATGTATGTGTGTGTGTGTGTGTGTGTGTGTGTGTGTGTGTGTGTGTGTGTGTGTGTGTGTGTGTGTGAGGGACAACAGTACAGTATGGGTCAGTGTTGATGTGATGTGTGTGTGTATGTGTTAGCCCTATGTGTTGGTAGTATGTGTGTGTGTCTGCTTGCAGACAGTACCCCCTTGTGGCTGCCAAATATGGGAGTTTGTGGAACAGCCACAGACTGTACCTGCCAGGCTGTACAGATCACTGTCTCCGGCCACGGACACAGTACCTGTGCCTGCCAGGGGTGACACGGACTGAATCGGGTACTAAGCCAGACTGAGTACTATCGTCAGAGGCAGAGGGATGTTGACTGGACCCATGTCCCTGCTGGGACTGGCCAGAGCCACGTGCATGTGGTCATCTCGGACGGTCTACCGACAGCCCAGTCACAACATTGCTGGGGCTGGTACTGGCACTACGGGAGTGGCTGGCACTTGGGTGTCATCCGCGATGGCTGCCAGCTGAGGATGTTGCTGGCATACATCCACGTTGACGTCCCAGCCATCCTGCATTGTCCTGGCACATGGACATAACATTGCGGAGGACATCTAGTGTCTTCCCCCAATGTCTATCAATGATATCGGTGTAATTGTGGATGGCACCAGCAAAGTCAGGGATACTGTCATCGATCGCAGTGTTATGAGCCCTCTGTGCCCTTAGTCCCTGCCTGGTGCACCGTTCCATACGTGCCTGTGCTTGCATCACAGCCCGGAACATACCTGAGGTTGTGAGACCTGTGGGGGCACGCCTGCCAGGGGCATTACAGCCAGCGATGCTCCCATGAGAACCCCTGGACATATGCCTATGTGGTGCCATTCCATGTGTCTGGGCATGGCTGCTGTGTGGGGTTGCATGTGCCATGGATACCACACTTTCCTGGTTAATGCCTACCATATGCTGTTCCTCACCTAAGACCATTGGTGTTGAGGGATGTAATGGCAGTACGTATATGCACATAGATGGGGTGGAAAGCTGTGTACTGTCAATTGGTGGACCACCGACAGACCCTGTCAAACATGCCTGTGCCACTACACATGTATCATCATGGTCACTTTTAGTGGCAGTGACCTCATGTTCCCCCGCTGCACCCATCCAACATTACCTCAGCACCTGTGGGAGGGGTACAGGATGCTCGCACACATGCACACATGCACACATGCACACATGAACACATGCACACATGCACACGTGCACACATGAACACATGCACACATGCACACATGAACAAATGCACACATGCACACATGCACACTAATACATTACGCATTCAAGTTGACACACACACACCAACAGCAATATGGAACATAGTCGTTAGTGGTTGATGGTGGAGTACAGTATCACAAGCCAAAGAGTCCTCTCACACATGTCAGCATGCAGGATGTGTGTTGCTCGACAGCATGCAGTGTGAGGGTAGAGAGTCCTTTTAGTTAAAAGTATACATGTCGTTGATGCATGTGTGTTGTTCACTGATTGGCCTCACCCTGGTAGACAATGTGTACATGGACACAACATTGCACTGCAAGTCTGAAACACTTTCCAATGTCCTGTGCACCATCACTCATAGGTATACAAACCATGTCCGGATGCATACAACTGTCAGGTGTCTAACAATGAATGCTATGTGTAGTACTGCAGGTACTGTAACTGGATGTAGTGTAGTACCATGAGCCATCATCAGGCAGCATCATGTGGTCACTCAAGGACACTGATGCATGTCACAATGGCAGCTATCTTGCTGATCCTGACCTGCACCACTTAGGCTACATTAAACAGTTCACAGACAGTCATTGCATGGGCATGTCAGGTGTTCAGTAGGGAGCATTGCCTAACATGACTGTGTTGTGTGTTGAAGCATGTCACACTACCCCATGGTAGGCCTCTACCCCCAGGTATAGTATGTGTGCTGTGTTGATGACATATGGGATACTGGAGTATGACCTTACAGCAGGTGTCTACATATGCCATGTGTATCATATTAACAAATACTGCATATGACAAAGTGGTGTATGTTGTGTGCATGTGTATTGACTATGCCTATACAATGTCCACTACAGTGTACCCCACTTGTTTGTGATGCTGTGTGTGTTGCATGTGTATGAGTCAGCTTTTCATTACACTGGGAAGTGCATAGTCACACAGAGAACATGCAGAGCATGCACTATGCATAGGTGTTTAACATGTGTATATGGCCTACAACTCTCCTATGACATGCACATGTTATATGCTATATTGACTGTAGCCCACTCACCAGCATGGGTCTGCTGTCTTGCTATCACACCAGAGGGACCTGCAAGGATATGAGACAGTATGTCAGTGTCAACAACTATGACATTGCTGCTGTGAGTCTGCAATTATACAGTAGTACATGGGGTGACAGTCACAGGCATACAGATAATGTCCCGAATTATCAGTATTGCATGACACCAGGCTCCACATATTCTGCATACACAGTACACATCTGATTAATGCATATTATAACACTTGGGATAACAGTGGTCTACAGATATGCCATGTTACCTGCACGCTCGTTGTCGCTGTGCTGGGTGACTCGGGCCTCCATGATGACACAGGTGTGTTGTACTGGTTGGCCAGGAGCCACCAAGCTGAGGAGCAGCTCTTCCACTCTGGTGAGGGGGGGGGTGTGTAGCAGCACCACCACCTGTGGCAAGCTGTTGTCTGTGGACATTGGAGGCATGCTGCCGGACATGTCTGATTAAATCACTGCAGTGATGGTGTACCTGCTCATAAGTCCAGTTATGCATGCCTACTTCATTCACCCGGCGGACTACATCCTGCCACAGTGCAGTATGACCATGCTGGTCCTGGCAGGATCTTGAAAACAGAAGATTATAATGTTGGATGAGTGCATCTGTGATAATTTCCTCCTCCTCAGGGGTATAGGATGGCTTTCTGTTGTGTGCCATAACCCTGGAAGACAATTAAACAGTAATTGTGAAAAAGCCATGTTGCACGCCCAACATTCTAATGTACAGACATTATTGAAATGCCATATATAGCAACCTATTGGCTGTCAGCAGATACACACTTTTAATAACACATATGACTGCTAAGACCACACTGCCTGACAGTGCCTGGCACATGCTATATACCAAACCATGTTCTGCACAGCCACAAAGTGAAACCAGTATGTAGGACTATACAACAGTACATGGCACACTGTATGTGACACAATGCAACACCTAGCCACAGGAGGTGTATATGAAGCTAATGTATACAGATATTTGTCATCCATTTAAATCTATGTATAGTAAGGTTACGGTACTAGCAGTACACCACACTACTTCTTGATAGCAAACCCCTCAGTAACATATGTGCACATTCACCACTATAGGTGGCATACTGCTGTACTACACTATACATGTTGCTAGATATGCACCTATATCCTGTGACACACATACCACCGAGGCCATGTTACAGGCATACCCACACACACATCAGACATACCTACAAGACACAAGGGTATGGCAACCCAGATTACAGTTACCTGTGTACCATACATTACTGTGTGTCAGCACATACATAACCTCATGCCTGAGGTATGTGATGTGTGAGGACTACAGGTAACAAACAAAAGTGTGTTACCAAGCCATGTGGATATAAACCATACTGTGCAGTTGAGGCATACAGCTTCAGGTAGTACTACAGTCCATACGTGACTTGTATTCACTAGTGTTAACAATCAATAAGCATACATGTACTGCTTTAGCCTACAAAGGCACACTCCATTCGACAACATGGGACTACATCACAACGTATGCCATACTGATTTTCCTGCCTAGCAATAGCATACGGACCTTTTGATGAGATTAGAGCTACAACACTATTACCATGGTATACACAGATTGCCACTAGGCTATCACACATATACACATCATTGACACATTCACATACACATTTTCCATCACACACAGTCAACCTCACATAGCATGTGTTGCAACAGGTACATGCATGTGTGTATCATGTCCTAGGTAGCTGATAGACTGTTATCCATAGGGCCTATGGAAGCCTAGACATATGGTACCCTGCACTACAACACACATGTAATGCAGGTTCATGTGCCCCTGTCATGCAGAGCCACAGGGGTGATTACCGGGTTGTGTTTCCTATCTCACATGCAATCATCATGATTATTGATGGCAACTGCTATTGAGGACCTTCATATGCTGTTGATAGGTAGTTGGTTTCACAGTATGGTATGTGTCTGTGATGATGATGTGCCAGTCGAGCATGTTCTGCTTTTTACATTACAAGGTGTTGATCAGTAGAGTGTGTATCTTGTCTGGTGTTCCATCTGTTTACATGGAGCACGTCCAACACCTGTGGGTTTGCCATAGCTTTGTATGTTGGGCAGGGGTAGCCTCTGGGTAGGCGGCATGTGACACAGTGTAGACAGTCAGCATAGGGCATCTGTTGGAATCCGGTAATACTCTTTGTGAGGTATGTGTCTGGCATCTACTGTTGCTGCGTATGTCTTCTGAGGTACATACCAACAGGGACATTGTACTCTATGATGGGTGTTATGACTGATGAGTGGAGTAGAACCCTGACCTCTGTTTCCATGGATGACACACATTTACTGACGACATGTGGACTGTACTAGGTTTACATGACTAGTGTGGCACAGTGATCATCATTAGGGACACTACTGTCCACCTGTGTCCCGTAGTCTCTTATCACACCTTCGGTGTTGAGTACACTACCACCTATGTGTTAGTTCATGGGTATAGGACTTTTAACAATAGGGATGGCAATACATGTACAGCATTCAGCTGGAGCGTATATTTCAACATCCACTGGTGTACACATTGATATGCATATCAGCACATATACAGTCCACCTTTCATGGTGGGAATATCAATTATGCAAATGTTGAGGGGGATACAGTTATGTAATGATATTGCACAGTCTTGTGCAGAATGCATGGAAGGTGTTCTCAGCCCATATATGTTTAGCAGGACCCCATATCTGGGAGACTATATACCTAACAAAGCATACCCATGGCATTTGAACAACACATATGCCAGCACTGTATGCTGTCTTGTTTGACACATACTACAACCTACATATATATATATATGCACATAACAACCTGCACCAACATATAAATGTCCGCCCTTCACAGACAGTTGTAGTATGTCCCTTGCTCTATGCACATGTTCAGATGCTCATAAATCAGACACACGTGTCTCTTGACATATGTGTGTGCCATACAGACACAAGGTCCACACTGTTGTAAGTCCATACACCTCACGGATGACCTGTTGGGCCTTGCTACAACACAGACAGTTGTCACATGTGTGCATACAGTAATAGTACAAGGGTACACATAGCTGCAAATGATACATTACTATGCTAGCCTGCTACAGTGGTTGCCAATGCTAAGCTACACATTATGTGACTATCATGCATGTCTTACTCTGTGACATCCAAGTTTATCTAGGTGTTTGCAATACTCCCCAAAACTGCCATTAAACGCAGTACTGTACAGACCATAGATAACATGTTCAGATGTTTGACATGTACTGCTGAGCTACAAATGTCACACTTATGTCCCACTGCACACAGCTACCCAATAAGTTCTCCATGGCAATACTTATGCATGGCATCAGTGCATACATACCTACTGCTGCCACATATGCATGTATCAGAGGATCTACAGTACTAACCATAACCATCTACCACCTGCTGGTAACTACAAACTGTTACATACCTGTATGTCCCTTCCAGGTCCATCTGTGTATGTTTTTTTTGGTACAGAAACATACTGTTGTTTTGTTTTGTTTTGTTTTCCTGCTTGGGGTTGTTCACTATGTGGAACTTGCAATGTAATGATTGCATGTGGGGATAGCAAGTACTATCTGCTTTTATAGGTATCTGCACATGTGCATGTGATGCCCTCTGCACCAATTGTTGCCCAGCATTTGGTAAATGCATACAGCCTGCTGAGTGGTAATTGCAGTACTCACTGTCATAGCAACCCAATGCTATAAATTGCTGAGGTATGTAGGCATAGCTCTTTCAGATATCCAGAGTAGGGCCCATGCTTGTTTGCTGTGGACACTGTTGTGTAAGTCAGAAGGTTGGTATACATCTTATAAATGAAGCTAGAGGTGTAGACAGTGATGTACATGTTGTACTCAGACCTGACTGTTGCCACTTCCAATACTGAGCTATCAGTGTAGAGTTTTACTCACCACTACAAATGCTTACACAACATTTATGTGACTATACTGGGAATATTAATGTACTGACTTCTGCAGGGTTTATGTTTTTTACTGTTGACATTAGCACAGGGTTCGCAGGACAACTGGACAATTCCTGTACTGAGTATGCCTACCTACTCATTTGGTAGACCCTAAATGCACAAGAATCTTTTAATTGGGGGGGTGGCTTACATACTGAGAGCATTATAAATTAATGTGTGAATATTATCTTACTGGACTTGCAGGATTGGTGTGTACCTGTGGGTTTATCAGGGCAGGTTGTCTGTCTGCATGGTTCACACCTGTGAACCTACCCAGATGGTAGCCAGAGGTTACACTGTCATTCTTTGTCTGTGCAACTCACAGGTGTTTTCAGCACTGTTACAATGGCATTGTTACAGTCAGTTGCTACCAGTACATGGCTACATTCATTGGTATTTCTGTGTTATACTCCTACATAAGGGTATGCTAGGGGAGGTCCTAAGAAAGCTATATGCAGAGTGTGTAACAGCAGTATAGCCTATATGCCTATCTGTTTGGGCCTCTGCCAGGCTTATGGAACAGTCAGATACATCTTTGCATGGTGTCATGGATAGGTAGTTGAAAGTGAGGTACACCTTACACATAACAGGAACAGTAGGTGTACACTTCAGTGAAGCAGTGCATATGGATTAGTACTCCTTTCATGACATACAAGCGATGTCTACTGTTATTATTGTCAGCATTCATTGTGTAATAGCCCACCTTTCTGACTGACGTCAGTACTTTTCTGAGGGATTCTGAGGGACACAGCTAAAATATGTTTCACTATCAGGGACATCCCTGGAAAGTTGACTGAGTTAGGAGATATGGCCTCTGCCCTACTCAGATATGCCAGTGATTGTGCTGCTATGATACTGTGTGGGGGTTGTAAAGTGCCTCTGCAACATTATTTTCTGCTTGACTGGCTGCTTCTCACATCACACTCATGTAATGCAATCCCACAACAATTGCTGGTAAAGATCCACAGAACAGGCTTTGTGTTATGGCCTTCCTATTTTCCTTTACATTCACTCATTGTAATGCATGATATATTTTTTGCAGCACAAAGTTATTGTATATCTGTGGTGGCTTAGTGGTACTTCATGCCATCTTATTTGTCTAAGGTCTGGGGTTCCAGACTGACAAAGATATTTTATTTTGCTGCTGAGCAGAACAAGGGCCCTGACCTAGAGTGACTAAGGCACTTTTAAGCAGTTGTAAGCAGGTTTGCACGGGTTTGCATGATGCTTAGAGATGCTAAGCTCAGCGCACACATGCGCACACTCGCTTAAACCCACTTACTACTGCTTAAAAGTGCTTACTCTCGCTAACCCCCGCGCTAATTTCTTTGAAAGAAAAGAAAATGGGGAGATAGGAAAGTAGTGAAAAAGGGGGCACAAAGAGGGAAAGACAGTAGGAAAATAAGCTCGGGATGTGCAGGACAGGTGTAGGAAAGGTCTATAGCTGCCCGTTTCTTTACCAGCAACAGCTGTGCATATGTTGCAAATTTGGAGTGAAATTTGAAACCTTCCACTCCTGAAAGAGGGGTGAGGACAACAAAGTTTGTTGTACTGCCAATTATAATTATCAGTTTACATGTCCAGCGGACATGTGTGCAAAATGGGCAGCTATGTATGTGGCGTAATTTTTTTGCGGGTACAGATTGCCCTTTTTTTTTTTTTCAGGGGAGAGTGGAAAGTGAGGTAGAGGAAGTAGGTATATTTGGGGAGGTAGGTTGGGTAGGTAAACAGACAAGACAAACAAGACATATACAGGGGCAGAGTATGACACATGGGGTGGGTGAACACAATTGACAGGGACGGATGTTTGGAAATCGCAAGCCCATGAGCCCACAGATGGTAACAGTGGGACTGAGATCCCCACCCATGGGCAGTCACCACTGGACCTTCACAGACCTGAGGGTCGCTGTGCTGGGGGCTGCGTAGGAGGGGCAGGCTCACCCGCGAGTCGCGCCACTCTCGCCTTGAGCTGGCATAGGGGATCAGCGACTAAATGCTGGATCTCCCTACGCACCACAAACCAGACCCTTCGGAGGGTGACAGGAGGCCCTTCTCCACCCACGGTTGCAGGAGGGGTGAGCCCCATCCCCTGCAGCACTTCCACCCGAAGGTGGCACAGGACCAACGGAGGAGGGTGGCCCGGCTGGGCACCAGACCTACTGGTGCCAGGTGCACCTGCTAGCTGAGGAGGGACAGGTGGATCCGCTGGGACCGGCCTTCCCATACGTTCTGTGATTAGGTGTGTTTAATTACAACACAGACAACAGCATTCCAAGTTAGTTGTAACAGCATGCAGTAATATTCCCATTAACCCAACACACCAGGGTTACAACAGTTGAACAGCAAGCATAACACATGCATGTATAGAAGGACAGTGGACATTACAACAGCATGCAGGGATGATTGGTGGCAACAGGCCACCAAGATTGTGGTGTTTTAACAGGGGACATGCATCAAAGTAAATGCAGAGTTTATATAACAATAGGACATATGTCCCAACAGATTAGACATACCCAATGAGGTGTGGAATTGCATTGTTTATGCACATGGAGTAGGGTGTAAAAAGAAACCTCCATTAACATCTTATTAGTACTTTAACTGTACACTACATTCATATTGACTGCAGGTGTATATCCCCTACATCTATTATTACACTAGGCAACATGCATTTGATTGCGTTATGGGTTTGGCTACTTCATTATATACCTGACCTATATCTGACATAGTAACTGTCCAAGAAGCAGATGTTACTGCTACATACTTGTATTAAATTTACTTGTTTATGTATCTGCACATTTGGATGTGTTCAAGTGCATTTTTCACTTGTTTTCTACACAACCATACTTTTCAGGTAGCAAACTAACATTTCTGGGGAACACCTTGACAGGCTACTCATGTGCCAGATTTACCTATGCATGTCAGCCATTTCACAACTGTTGAGGACTGTTAAATACTTCACAGCTACTGGCACTTCCTTCATCCACTTTATATGGGACTGTACTACTGGGGGTTGTCAGCACTTAATACAACAGTGACATTTCTGAGTAACTGGCACATACACACTGCAAGTATTATACCTTTCTTATTTACATTAAAACTCTTTTCTACACGCTCTCTCCTTTATTTGACATTACACTGCATACAGTAGACCTATTCAGGACATAGTATACCTTTATTGATAGGTTACAAGACTGTTTTTCAGGCTCACTCACTTTTTTCTATGACAGTGCATGCAGAGATAGTATTCCAGACATGTTTTTGCTTTATTCATGGATTACTACACTCTATTCCTGGCTATCTGACTTATGATATGTAACAGTACATGCAGAGGATTTATTCAGGGAATGAATGTTTTATGCTTCACAGCTACTGCCACTTCCTTTATCCACTTCCTATGGGACTGCACAACTGTGGGTTGACAGCACCTAATACAACAGTACTATTTTTTATTGCAAGGGTACAACAACATTTCAAAGCAAGTGACACAGACACACTCCAAGTTTTATACCTTTATTAATTACATTGAACACTCTTTTCTACAGGCTCTCTCTTTTACTTGATATTACAGTGCATACGGAAGACATATTCAGGACATATTATACCTTTCTTGATAGGTAACAACACTTTTTCAGGCCTGCTCACTTATATGCTATGACAGTACATGCCGGGATAGTATTCCAGACTTATTTTACCTTGATTGGTGGGTTAGTACACTCTATTTCTGGCTCACTGACGTTTGTTATATAACAGTACATGCAGAAGATTTATTCAGGACAATTTATTGCTGTATTATTGGGCTAAAACACTTTTGTCATGCTCACTCACATATATCATTTAACAATACATGCAGAATATTTACTAACCTGCCTGGTGGCGCAGACTTAGCAGCCTATCTGCATAGGCTTGCTGATTCATAGCACGAGCACCTGCAGCTGTGGAGTAAATAAAGGGATATTGAGACATGCCTATCCATTATTTAGACTATATTAGCTTGTCTTACATACTGCATTCCATAGCTAACTACTTAGTAATGGGGCATCATGCATATGACAGGCCTCCTGGATCCACTGGTTCAGAAGGTCCTGCTTCCATCTCTTGAGGTCTGCATGGTGGTGACGGACCTGCTCACCAGTCCAAGGGACACCTGTGGCACTGGTGAGTTCATGAGCCAACCGGTTCCAAGCCTCTGCCTTATACTCCGTTCCTTGGAACTGGCCCTGCAGGAGTCGAGTCACATGCCAATGGACTAGGAGCCAAACCATGTACCTTGACTCCTTGATGCCTCAGCATTGCGCTCAAAAGCATGTACCCTCCCCAGCACCAGACATTCTAACTGCAGATGGGAGCTACAATCAGTTATTGCGAGTATTCCCGCCTATGCAGCCTAAATATGCTGCATTTCCCACACTTTTCTGTGATTGGCCATTTTTGAATATTCTCAGCTGACTGCAGACCTGCTTAGCAATGGTTAATCTAACGTTTATTACTATATATATGTTAACAGTGGATGTTTACCCTAAGCTGTTGTGGCTTAGTGGTTCAGTACTTTGATTATGGTGCATAGTGTCCTGGGTTCAAACCTTGTCATTGCTTTTTATTTTACTACTGTCCAGACAGGTTAGGGGGCGTGGCTGTGTTTAAGCAACTTTGCTCCACGTTGCTCCACGTTGCCCGACGGTGCGCTGGTTGCCGTGGCACGCACCTCCACGCAAACTGATTGCACTGGGTAAAGCGCTATTTAGCTATAGGCAACTATATTGCACTGGATAAAGTGCAATTTAGCAATGGGCAACTACATTGCACTGGGTAAAGTGCGAGTTAGCTATGGGCAACTATATTGCGCTGGGTTAAGCATTGCTTAACTGCGGGCAATTATATGTCAGGTTCCTTTATAAATATACATTTTGTTCACTGATACATAAGCCATTTCAATGCTTTTTAGTAAAAGTTTAATCATATAGGTCAGGAATTATTTCATATACTAATTTGGAACATAAAATAGGAAGTGGAGCGGTGGGACTCGAACCGTGAATGCCTCCTCTTTGTGCGAACGCTCTACCACTATACTATTACTATTTGGTGTAATTTGCATAAACATTCCTTATTATGCTCTTCCATGTCATGACTGCTAACTGCAGCTAAGCAATGGGCACACCCGTGCACACACGCTCAAATATGGGTGGCTTTATTGGGAATTAGAAAAAAAAGAATGTTTTACTTTTTATAACTGTGCTGAGGGTTTACAATGTCAGGGAGTGTGGTGTTGGGTACATGGACATTTGAGCGGACTTGCTCTTGTGTGTTGACATTTTGTTTTTTCATACACTTGCAGGGGCGTAGACCTTTACACTGCTCAGCAGTTGGACACGCCTCCTGCTTGCCTGCACGGTCCGTGTTGGACTTGGGGTTGAGTCAGCGTGCCCTCATGAATATTCATGGCATGCTGACATCATGCTGTTCAAATGCAGCCTCCGAGTAAGACTTATTTAGTCTTACATGGAGAATTCGTGAATCCGGGGGAATGTCTATGTTTTTATTTGTATATGTGCATCATCTGCTTTCTTAAAGTAGCATGGTTATAGAAAAGATAGATAATTTAGAGAAAAGAGCTAGAAGCATTTTAGAATGTATGGAGTGTCTAAAGAATTTGAAAAAGAAAACATGATTGCATTTTTTCAAGCATGTTTTCCAAAGGTCTTTGGCCTTATATCACTAATTTCATTAGAAACAGGGAGGACACAACATTTATTGCAGTCTCTTGCCCAGGCATCCTTTGCTAAGCTTATATCTGTTATTGTCAGATGGTAGTTTGCTGATATACAGCAAATTTCGCAAGGCTGTGAGGTCAAAATCCACTATAAAATGCAATGGTGGTAACATAAGGTATGACAATGATTGCTTAGCTTCTTTACCTGCTAAGAGAGGGTTGTTTTGGAAATAATGAAAAAATGTAATAAAGAAAAAGCAAAGCTAGGAAAGCATGCTAACAGCTATACGTTTTCCACAATCCAAATACCACATATTTTTTAATAAAAAGAGCCATATTAAGCTATATGATGTCCCTCCTCTGGGCCAGTGATCAAGGAGCTTCAATACTTACCACTGACACCTGTAGAGAATGTTCACTGAGAAATAAAATACACACACATTATTTTCACATGCAGCTCTCTGCACCAAGTACAATTTCTCTTAAGAACATACAGGGAATGCACACTCCAGTCCTTATCTGGGTGTCCTCCACCATCCACTCTGTGAAATCAGTGTTCTTAGTAATCCTATTCAAAGTAGCTGACACACACATACACACATGCGCGCATGCACACACACACACACACACACACACACACACACACACACACACACACACACTCTCTCGAGATTTGTTTTTCACACACACACCTGGGAAAGGCTGGCACAGCTTACCTGCTTTGCCACCTCCACCCAGACAAATTACGCTTAGTAAAATTAATACTTCTACTAATGGTAGTGGTAACCAAGCAGCAAGAGATTCAGGACATGGACCTACAATGCTACTAAATAAATACAAGTGCTCTCAAAGTTTAAATATATGGATATATTTAATAATAAATATTAAAATAGAAACATGAAAATACTGAACATCTATTTACAACAAACACCAGAGTTTCAGTTTACAGGAAATATAAAAAACACAGACGGAAAGACTCAGACAGATACAGAAAAACAATATTTAGCTAATCTCCCTATATTTTCATAACTGATTGAAGAATTACTGTTCCCTAGTTACTTACTAATGCAAGGCAAGATGAGGGCAGATGAGTGTCTCTTTTCAGGTCTAATAACAAAGTGCATCTATCACATCTCTCACTAGTATTCAAATACAATTTCAGTGCTGGCTACAGAATGACATCACATCTGTTTACCTGACTCTGTGGTTCCCATACTACCCTCTCACTAGCAACTGAGCCAGGAACAATCACAGAGGTAGCACACTATGCAACACAGAACTTTGCTAAGGCTTAATACAGCATTTGGAAGCTATAGAACAAGTCCAGCACTTCTACCCTTCCTGCAGAAAGGCTTTTCACAGACATTGCGACTCTGGCTGTATTCAGACCTGTGAGATAAAATTGTTATGGCCTAAACCAAGTCATTTAATTTCAGGCTATTTTTCTTAAGGTTAGCTAGGCCAGGCCTAATACCTTCCCTGCCAGCATCTTCTGCTAAAATATATACATTTAATCAGTTACAACAATACAGGCTGACATACATGTATATTTCTTTTCCATCCAGCAGGACCCACTGTTGATACATTTTAACACAAGCAACTTTACAAATCAGTTTGATATTCAAATGACATATAATTCTTCACACTGTTTCACATCATCACAAGCTTCTGTAGGAAAAAGGAGTAGCGAGCTGACATCAAGAAGAAAAGGGACTCAAATGGAAAATATGAATACTTTCCAGAGTATAAAAGTAGAAGGGATATCAGTAGATGTAATTTCATAGCAGCTGAAAAAAGCAAGAACTTTTGTCTGTGTTAATAGTTATTTTATATGCATATCCGTTAAAGTGAATCTTCACTTTATGAACCTGAGATTTTTATGGCACTTTAAAGGTTGCTTTTCTCATTATTACAAATATATAGATAAGACATAAACAAATTAAGTAAAAGTATATGTATTAATAACAGTGCTATCCAGTTTAGTGGAGATTAAGACAACTATTTAAATTTAATACTATCTTCTTATGTATGTTTCAAAAGCTAAGTAAGCTTAGAGATATTAAACAGAATGACTAAGTTAAATTGCCACTCTGAGAATATTTCTCAGGGCTATATTTTTAAATAGTAATAATAACTAAATAGTAATATAGTATCTGGATTCTTAGAAATGATGACTTCAGTGCATTAACTTGGGCCTGTGTTAGTAGCTGTCTATTTGGAACATATATTCCTGTTTGGAGGGTTAAACTTCATTATTTGAAAATGCACATAGTATGTGTGTTTCTATTAAGTTAAAATATTATGGGGGTATTATAGGGGTATATTGGGTTTCTTTTTGAAAGGTTTCTATTAAAACAAAAAGTCTTGTAAAATGTGACACAGGTTCCAATGTTGATGATAAGAAAAACTGTATAAAGGATTAATCTGCCAAACATTAAGGAGTTCACATATCACAAAAGCTGGAATTAGACATTTAAGAAAGCTAAAATGTATAATAGCTAGAACTAATGACTTCCTACCATAATGGTGACTCTTTCCATATTATTCTGAAATGTTAATGGTTTCATGGGTATAGACAAAAAGGAAAGCATACTTAATTATATTAAGAAATGCAGAGTGCAAATAGCCATGCTACAGGAGACACATTTTAAAAGAAAAGAGCATGTGAATTTGATAAAGAAAGAATTTCAGGATGGATATTCTACAGAATATCATGGATAAAGGAAAAGAGGAGCACTTATGTTAATTGCCAGAAGAACTCCAGTAGTGATTTCAGTTTATAATGATTTGTAAATGTATGTACAGAGGCCACATATCTACCTTTAGAATGCTTCTATAGTGTACCCCCTTTCTAGTATGCCATCATAGAAACTGCAGCCCTTGTAGAATGTGCCTTGATACTGCTTGAATTGTTTTTCAATAGTGGGAATAGCAAAAAAGCAGTAACTGAGAAAAAAAACATCCCAGAATTGTTGCTTTTGATATGGGTTGTCCTTCATTTGTCCCAACATAAGAAAAAAACAGCTAATCAGCTTTTCTAAATGGCTTGTTTCTGTCAAGATAGTAACTGAGCTGCTTATGGATGTCCTGAGTACACAGAATCCTTTCTCCCTGTTTCCGGGGATTGGAATAGAACACTGGGAAACTGATAGCTTGATTCCAAGTAAACTCTGAAACAACTTTGGGCCCAAATGAGGATTTTCTTAATGTGATCATATCTCTTTGGAAGATTTGATGGGGTTCACCCATTCTGAGAGCTTGCAATTCAGATACTCTACTTGCAGATGTCAGAGCAACAAGGAGTACAATCCTCCATGTGATTAACCTTAAGTACATCTAATAAGCTGGTTGAAAGGGAGACATTGTTAACTTTTCCAGCATAAAGTTAAGATTCCCAAGAAAGAGACATCTGTTTTGTAGCAGGCGTGAGATGCTAAAATCCTTTCAGAAACTGTTTTACCAAAGACAGAGAAAAAAGAGGAGACTCCATGGGGACACATGCTGAAATGACCACTTGATAAACCTTGGTAGAGGAATAAGAAAGGCCAGAGAAAAGTAATTCATGCAAATATTTAAGGACCGTTGGTAAATAATCCCTGGTAGGGCCATGGTGGCTAGGCACCAACTAGAAAAATCTTTGCCACTTGACAATTATTTCCTCATAACAGAATTTTTTGCCTACTTTAGTACCTGCTGCTTGCTGTTATGAAAGAAGTGACTAAAACATATCAAAATCGAATCATCCAGGCAATAAGCTGAAGTTGAGACTGAAATGTATCAACCTTTCTATGTGTTGTGTGAGTAAATTCAATCGATGAAGAAGCCTGTGGTAATTCCCCTTGGCCAATACTATAATAAGGGAGAACCAATGTTGCCTCGGCCAAAAGGGATTCAACACAATGAATTTTGAAGAGTCCTTCTGAATCTTCAGAATTACACTCGATATCAGTGTAAAGGACAGATATGCATAAAGGAGCATCGCTGAGCATGGGAATGAGAATGCAGCTGTTTTCCAGGTCTACCTGCAAGGAGTTCTGGTGCAGAATTTACTTAGTTGTATGTTTTGAAAGGAGACAAACAGATCTATTTGAGGTGTTCCCCACTGCTGGATCAATTCCTGGAAGACCCCTCATTCAATTTCCATTTGTATGGGTCTGTCCTGTTCCTGCTGAACTTGTCTGCCACTATATTTTGCTCTTTTGGAATGTAAGATGCTTAGAGGGTTAAGGAGTACTTTAGAGCTACCTGCCAAGCCATCACAGCCAATCTGTAGAGAGGGTAAGACCTGGTGCCCCCTTTTTGCTTATGACCCACATCACTATAGTATTGTCTGTAATCACCTGTAGAGGTCTTTGGGGACCACAGATGATGAATCAATTTTATGACCTGGATCACAGCCAACATCTCTTTGAAATGTATGTACTTTGATCTGTCTGTAGAGTTCCAGAGGCCTTATGCCTTTGCCCTCATGGAAGCTGCTCCCCAAGCAAAATCTGAAGTGTCTGCAGTTATGGATTGACTTGGGATTTGAGGAGAAAAGGGGAACCTGGATTTTGAGCCATTTGCTGTCTCCACCAGGGCAAGTCATTTTTAACAAAGCCCAAAAATTGAAATAAGAAATCTCACAGGATGAGAATGATGGGTCCATGTGCTTTTTAAAAGCCATTGTATTTTCCTTATGTGTAATATAGCAAAAGGAATCATGAGAATCATAGAAGCGACGAACCCTATAATCCTGAGATATTCTCTTGCCAATGTCTGAGACTGACCTAGGAAAATTTCCAGATAAAAATCTACCTTTGCTGGGGTAATAAAAGGCTTTTGCTGTGAAGTTTCTAGAAGGCAGCTCAGCAAAACAATCCTGTATGACAATTTTTTTAACTTTAATTTGGAATCCAAGATTGATAAAGACTGAAAAAACCTACATGGACTCTTGATGTGGGAAAAGACTCTGCAAACATAAGTAAGTAATCTAAATAAGATAATATGTGAATGTTTGGCAGACTGCAATGAACTATCATTGGAGCTAGGCACTTTTTAAACACCCGTGCATCTGTAAATAACCCAAAGGATAATGCAGCAAACTGACAGTGTGATGCTGACACAAAAAATATGAGAAATTTCTTGAAGCCTGTGGCTATGGGATTGTGA
Source organism: Protopterus annectens (assembly GCF_019279795.1). Taxonomy (NCBI): domain Eukaryota; kingdom Metazoa; phylum Chordata; order Ceratodontiformes; family Protopteridae; genus Protopterus; species Protopterus annectens. Next base: position 969,108,915 of record NC_056730.1, on the reverse strand, counting down.
TGGTAAGCATCCTTTAGATCTAATGTTACCATAAACTCAACAGAGGGATGACAGGTAACAGATACTAAAGCAGCAGTGTAACAAGGGTGGAGCCAATGGGGCAGTTGTCCTGAGTGCAACGTACTATGGGGTGATATTGAGATTTCCTGCAGCATGCTCTTCAATCTACCAAAATCGAGATACAGAAAGGCACTTGAGCAGTTTGTGTAGCAAGCCAAAGGAAGATTTTTTTTTATTTTTGCTGTTTAATTAAAGAATGGGGGGGTGCATATTGTATCTGTGGGAAGTAGATTACCACAAAAGTACCAATAGGCTTTCTATACTATGCGGAAGTCTTTTTTTGTTGTTGTTGTTGCTCTTGACCTAAAGAACTGAGGACGTCGTGGGATGGCTGTTGTAAGAAACAGGTGTATTGACTTTCTAAAGTATGCCAAAGTCTCTATTTTTTTTTTTTTTGCTCTTCAAATGATGAGCTAAGTGGGTGGAATTGTACATCGGGGATGAGCCAGCTATGGCTCCAGTCCAAAGGGTCAGCATTTTGAATTTGGGTACTTTCACAAACAGATCAAAAAAGGAAAGATCTAGAACAGATCTCCATGAAAGCTCTTTTTTGGAACCTGAAACATTCTGAGTAGAAGCCTTTTCCCCTTTGATCTAAAAGTCATGGTTCTATGACTCCTAGCATTCAGAAAGTGTTGAAGAATCTGAGAAAAAATCTCTGTTTTTTTTGGGGCGTAGAGGAGAAATCCTCTGAAAGCAAGTATGTATATCCAGTGCCAACTGTTAACACTCCTAAACCATTTGTAACACCCAGAGTCTGATAGAATCTATTATCAATGGGAAATACTGACACCCTATTTCTGGGACAGATTTAGGGACATTGGGGCAGGAGTGGAGGGGTGGTGGGACATAATGCTGGCCTAGCCATTCTGAAGGATTAGATTGTTCCCTTTTTAAAAGATCCTCATGTTTTGTTGCTCTCCTCCTAATATCTCTTTTTTGTTCCTTGTTTGCCAGGAGGTGGCAGTAATTGCTTGTTTTGACTTTTAAAGATGGTAGAGGATCTGGGAGATTTGTAATGGCAGACCTGAACAATCTTAGGAACTTCCTGAATTAATTTCCCTCATTCATCAATGTGTTTAAAGAACTGAGTAGCAGAAGGGCCAACAAAAGTGTTTATCTAAAATAGAGGTAAATGTCATGCTTTACTTCATCCATGAAATTTTGGTTACCTACCCAGACATACCTCCTCAGAATTGTAGCAGTAGCAGTAGCCCTAGACATAGTATCTGCATGATCATACATGCTCTTCAAAGTGGGTTTAGATACTTAGGCCAAATTTGAAACATTACTCACATAGGAGCTACTTTCTAAAGGTAGTATAGCAGAGTAGTCCTTCAAAATGTCTAAACAAATCAACATCATTTCTGCTCAACATCTGTGCTGTTGGCTGCTGTGATTTACCTGAAAAAATCAATTGGACACACAAGCTGATTTAAGTATACTTTTCTCTGCACTTGGCATTATTTAAGAATAGTTATTTGTTTCATGGAATATTAATTGAATATTGTGGTCTTTGTCTTTCTGCAGTTAGTTTTCCACCCTATTTCCCTGTTCTTGTTGTGGTGTTAATCTTGGTGGCTTTGGAATTGCTTGTCCCTGCTGTAAATTTGTTTTTGGACACTCCTACTGAGCCCATCTCATTTGCTCACTCAAATGAGTACAGTGAGATCATATTTTGATTTCAGACACTCCTACCAGTCCCATCTCTTCTGCTGTGTACAGAGAGGGCACTTGGGAAGGACAACCCATATAGTCTCTTAATCTGCTCTGTTCCCACCCTCTCCACTTAAAAAAAATATTTATACTTTCCTCAGCTGTTCTTACTTAACTGTCTTCTACCTTATTACCTGAGTTTGCTGTTCTATGTGCTAAGTGTTCAAGTGCTCTTATTCTGCACTTAGTGCCTCCATTTTGATTTTTTCATAATTTACTGCTCTCTTTTTTTTAATTTATCTGGATTTATTTAAACTGCATTTGCTTTGATATTGCTGCACTTTCAAGTGTACTAGCTTTTACTGCATTTAAAGTGTGTTTGCTACTGTTTTAACAGCTTTTCTGCAAAAAAAGTTCTAAGCTTGTTTCCTGCCATTCATGTAACTAGTCTAGTCCAGAAACAGATTTGCTGTCTCCAGGACTGTTTTGTAAGTTTCTGAGCTCCCCAGACCTTTCTGTGTTGGAGGGAAGCCTTCTAGCTTATCGGTGAGAGTAGTAAGCACTAGGTAGCCTATCTACCACAAGAGTAGTTTATAGCCCAGAAATTTTAGTTTATTGGCAGTTTGGGCAGTTTTTCCATCCCTTTCAACTTTCTGGTTTAAAAGTCTGGATTTGCACTTGTCTAAGCACCGCAGATCCAGTTTTTTGCGTCCTGCAGACTACAAGAGCAACAGGAAGGAAAAAGTGCCTCCATTTTGATTTTTTTCATAATTTACTGCTCTCTGCACTTGTTTTTTTGTCATTTATAATTTATCTGCATTTATTTAAACTGTATTTGCCTTAATATTGCTACATACTTAAGTGTGCTAGCTTTTACTGCATTTAAAGTGTTTTTGCTACTGTTTTAACTGCTTTTCGGCCAAAAAAAAAGTTCTGAGCTTTTTTCCCACCTTTCCTGTAACTAGTCTAGTCCAGATACAGACTTACTGTATCCAGGACTGCTTTATAAGTTTCTGAGCCCCCCAGACCTTTCTGTGTTGGAGGGAAGCCTTCTAGCTTATCAGTGGGAGTGGTAAGCACTAGGTAGCCTATCTACCACAACATGAGTAGTTTCTGGTCTAGAAATTGTAGTTTATTGGCCGTTTGGGCATTTTTCCATCTCTTTCAACTTTCTGGTTTAAAAGCATGTGTTTGCACACTGAGCAGCGGTGCTCAGCTGAGGTAAACTATTACCGGTGCCAGAAAGTCTGCTCTTCAAATTTCCCGTTAGGATGTGCTTGTTCTTTTACTTCTTGCACTTCAATTTGCTTAATCATCTAGCACTTTAACAGGCTTTTGTAGCATTTATTGTAGCACACTCAGATGCTATCAGCACTAGCTGCTCCTACGCAATAACAGCACCAGTACTTATTAGTTATGACCACCCCTCCTGGTATGATTATAGGGGCAATTTCCTGTACTTTCTCCTGCTAACCTGGTGCACTTGAGCATTCTGAGACAGTGTGGCAACTGTCTAATGTACACACAACCCTCTCCTCTTACCTCCCAACACTCATACCTGTGAGAGCTGCACTTATATCACCAAACTGGAAGCAGTGCATGCTCCAACCAAGACCGGACTAGCTGGTCAAGAGGAGAAGGTCAACACCTGCAACTCACTACATAGAACACACAGCTCTCCAAAACACCAACCATCACAGAACACACATAGAAACACAAATCATACACCCACTTTTTTGGAGGCTCTCAATAAAAATGTACCCAAACAACAGAAACCCCCCAAGAAAGAAATGCACTCGACCACCGCAACACAACACCAACCCCAGAACACATAGCTCACCACCACAGTGTGCCCCTCAACCCAAGCCCTTAAGGCAAAACACTTTGCCCAATGTACTAATCATAGGAGACTCAATTGTGAGGCACACTGATATCCCACTCACTAGGTTGAACAAGGAGAAGGTGACAGTCAGTTGTCTATTAGGTGTGCCAGGATCTGCCACATAACACATGCACTCAGGTCACTTCACAAGTACAGATATATATACATAACTCAGTCATTGTCCATGTGGTGTGAATGACCTGAGATGTACCTCCCTGGACTACATGAAAAGAGATGTGATGGAACTCTCGGATTATGTGGCCCAGGCAGTATTCTACCATCACCCAGAATTATACCACAGTATGAGCAGAAAATGATTGACTTCAACAACTGTCTAAGTTTCTGGTGTCATTCTAAGGGGATCCAGTAACTGTCTGCCTGGGACAACATGATCAACAGACCTCGATGCTTTGCCAGAGACGGCCTGTATTTGTGACCCCCTAGGATTACGGGTACTGGCTAAGGCTCTTGCCAGTCCTATTGTGTCTTTTTAGGCAGTGTTCCAAAAACCAAAATTCCACTGTAACAGCTACAACAGCTATAAACAAATGCAATCTGAGTGTCATGCTGCTCAGTGCTAGAAGTCTAAATCTGAAGATGCACTCACTTGAAGCTCTCTTCAAAATGGAGAAAGTCGACATCTGTGCTGTAACGGAGACCTGGTTTAAAGAGGGAGAAAGCACCCCTGTGTACTCAGGCTACAACTCATCCTATACTTTTCTGCACCAGAATACGGCAGGAAGCTCCAAAGGTGGTGGTGTCAACATATTCTTAAAGGATACACACACCTCTAGACTGGTAGCCCAGCATAACACATCTGAGATACTTCAGGTACAACTAACAGTGGGTAAGACGGTGATACAAGTCATAGCCTGCTACAGAATCCCAAACTTGTCCCTAGACTTTCAGTTCCTAAGCACCCTGTAATCTATCAAGGTCCAACCTAATACTCTCACACTGGTTGACTTCAACTTCCATCAACTGGGAAAACTATTCAAGTACAAGTATACAGGCCTAATGCTTTCTGGAATTTATCAATTCCAATGCCCTGGACCAGCTCATTCTGACCCGCACTAGAGGAAGCAACATCCTTGACCTGGTTATCACCAACATGGGAAACCATTGCTCCACACCTATAGTCAATTCCTCCCTGGTTAAATCTGACCGCAAACTGATCACCATGGAAATCTCCATCTCACCTATATCCCCTGCTAAGGTGACCACCCTGAAAAACTTCTCTAAAGCTGACTTTGGGCTCCTAAAAACAGAGGTGGCTAACTTCTAGGCACCCATGCCAAAGGAAAATAGCTGCATGACTACCGAATCATACACCAGTGCACTGCCCGAGCATGTACACAAATGCATGGACCTTGCCATACAAAATGGAACTAAGACAATCTCCTCCAAAAAAAGGAAGCCAATCTGGTGGTCCCCAGCCATCAATTAACTCTACAACAGAAGGAAGAAACTGTTTTAAAAAAATGAAGTCACAAGACTGGAAAACCTCCCTTATCAGTCTCAACAAAAAGCTGAGATCCCTTATCAAATCCTCTAAAGCCAACTATGAAGGCAGAATTGCAGCTGACACCAAAAACAACCACAAAGCCTTCTATAGCTATGTCAAAAACCTCAATGGCAATACCCAGATTTGCTCTGAGTTATTGCACAATGACACCTCCTATACTGAGCAAACAGATATAGCCAACATACTGGCCAACACATTCAGTGCCAACTTTACCCCTCTCCCCTCCAAGGCCCCTATCACAATACCAGAAGAAAGCCTGGTAACCACCATTTCTGTAGCACAGATAAAAGCTGCATTGTCCAAAGCCAAGGATACAGCATTCATGGGACCTGATAATATCCCTGGCTGCATCCTTCATGAGCTACATAACAAACTGGCACCACATCTGTGTGCACTGTTCAATCACAACTTTACCTCAGGCTATGCCCCTAATGAATGGCGCACTGTTGCAGTCATCCCGCTCCTTAAAGGAGGAGGAAGTACAGACCCTGGGAACTATCACCCCATTAGCCTGATGAGTCTGGTATGCAAAACTATGGAACGCATCATCATGGACCTGCTTAACAAAGATATAGGCAATCTCCAAACTCTTGACCCCACACAGTCTGGCTTTGTCAAGGGGGATCCTGCCTGCTGAACCTGGTTGACTTATTCAAGGCAGTCACCAAGGCTGTGGAAGAGGGTAAGGCAGTGCATACAGCCTACCTGGCCAAGGCCTATGATGCCATTCCCCACTTAGGTATTATTGATAAACTCAGCAAACTAAGCATCAGTCCTTGCATCACTAAGAGGGTTGCAAATTGGCTCACAGACAGGACCCACAGAGTGAAAGTTGCAGATTCCAAGTCAGACTGCCGACCAGTCATGAGTGGAGACCCACAGAGCTTGGACCTGGGCCCTCTCCTGTTTGGCATCTACTTCTTAGAAGTCCAGGCCAACACAGAAGGCTCTGGCTGACCAAGTTTGCTGATGATTGCAAGCTAGGAGTCATTATCAACTCCCCAAGTGAGGCAGACATCCTACAAAAAGGCCTCTCTGAGACCAATGACTGGTGTTGGAACCATGGCCTGAAGCTTAATGCCAAAAAATGTGTTATCATCCCCTTTGGAAAAAACTCATTTCCTAAGAATTACCACATTGATGGGAGCTCATTGAACATTGAAGGGGCCATAAGAGGTCTGGGCACCCAGGTCGACAGCCACCACACCTTTGACCACCACATTGCCACTGTGGTCAGAAAGTCCTTCTATGTGTCACATCTTATAACCAAAGGTTTTGCATCCAGGAAGAAGGAGGTCATCATCCCTCTCTACTCATCCCTCATTAGACCAGTCATCGAATATAATGCCCCATTTTGCATGTACCTGACCAGACACCTGCAACAGCTGGAGCGACCACAAAAGTACATCACAAAAAGGATCCTAGGTCTTAAACACATGTCCTTCATGGACAGACTCATGAAACTTCAGCTGTGTTCTCTGTTATTGTCTACTTAGAGGTGATCTCTGCTTGACTTACAAAGCCATATCCAACCCATCCCTACTTGAAATGCTACACCTAAAGAAATCCCAATCCCCCTGCACCACATGCTACAGAGATCATAACCTCATTACCACAATTAATAGAACATGCTGGAGGGAGAGGCTCATCTCCCAAAGACTGCCCATACTCTGGAATAAGTTTCCCATTCATGTCAAGCAGAACATCTCATTGGCCCTCTTCAAGAGAAATCTTGATGAGTGGATGGGTAACAGAAAGTTCACTCCAGGGATCATTCCAGTTGCCCTACTGGATAGGGGCACTGTGAACTAACACTGGGTGGCACAGTGCCTGGGCAATTTTTTTGGGGCTAGGCTTGTAAAGGCTCCAGGGCCATTACCCTAGTACACAACTATGAACCTATGAACTAAGAATGAATTTCCACATAAGTGCTTCTTAGTTAAGAATTCTGTATGCTTCAATGTAAGAAGAGAAAACTCTTTTACCAATTACATCCAATAACTAAGCTTCTTTATTAAAAAAAGAAAGATTATTATTGACTAAAAGTCTTAACAGCTTGTGAAGAGGTTGAGGGGACAGATGTGTCTAATCTAAGATAAAAAACAAGAATATATTAGCTTCAGGTACTTTATAAAGTCTACTTGTCTTTTTGGGGACTGAAGTTTGAGAGTCAGAATTATTACACGCCACGATAACTACATCATCCAAGACTGGCAAAATAGAAGGGATGGGTGTAGTATGTGTCACACCCACTTGTAACATATAATATTTCCTCATTTCAGGGTAACATCCACTTGCTCCCACAAAAACATCTCATTCATCCTGGAAATAGTTTCTGAAAAGGAAAATTCCTCCAAGAAAGGTGGAGAGGACCAACTTTCCTCAGAATCAGAGTTTTGGGTTTGTGAATCTCCAAGAAAAGAAGACCTGTTTCTGTCAAAGTCAGAATCCTCTTTATTAAGATTGTACTCTGGTAAGAACTTTTCATTTCCAGGATTAACAGTCTGCATTAACTTCCTGGCTAAGGTAACAAAATCATCTTTATGAACAGACAATAAATTGGGCATAGACCCCTATATAATTTACTGGATTGCCAGCTGACTCACAGACAGGACCCAGGGAGTCAGGACTGGTGATACCACCTCCACTAAGAGACCAGTCACCGGTGTGGTATCTCACGGCTCTGTGGTGGGACGGTTCCTATTTAGCATCTACTTCTCAGAGGTAAAGGCAAATGTCAAAGGCCTTTGGTTGACTGAGTTTGTGGATGACTGCAAATTGGGAGCTATCATAGATTCCTTCAATGACAGAAGTATCTCACAAGAAGATCTAACACAGACAAATGACTGTGCCAAATTCACAGATTAAAGCTCAATGCCAAGAAATGCATTATAGTGCCTTTTGGAAAAACTGCCATCCAAGCTAATTACTCCATTGATAAGACACCTCTAAGAGCTGATCTGATAGTCAGGGACAGTAATCTGGCCTTTGACCAACATGTGGCCAAGGCAGTAAGCAAATCATTCCATGTCACCCAACTTATAGGTAAGGGCATGCCATCCAGGCCCAAGAAAGTCATAGTGCTACTTTATTTGGCCTTTATCAGACCCATCAATGAGTATAATGCCCCCTTCAGTAAGTACCTGACTAGACATATGCAACAGTTGGAATGCCGACAAAGTTTCTTTACCTAGATAATCTAGGGTATAAACACATTGTCCTATATGGACTGGCTTAAAGCCCTATCTCTATACTCTGTCTCCTACAGATTACTGAAAGGCAGTCTATGCCTGGCATACAAGGCATCTTGGATCCAGCTGGGATGTACCTTTTGCACATCCACAAAACAAACAGCATTAGAACCACTAGATTCAAGGATTTAAATTTTGCTCGTGACATAAATAAAGACATGTTGGTGACATAGGTTTGTGTTTGACATAATCCCCATGTGCAGTAACAGGCTCCCCATCCTTGTGAAGCAAAGTGCATTCCTAACCCTACTTAAGCATAATCTTGACCAATAGATGAGAAATCAGAAACACCCTCAGGGTTTGGCTCCCATGTTTCTAATAGACAAAGGCAAACAGTAGAGCCCAAGCTAACATACCTCCCCTCATAATCTCTAGAAGCTTCCTAACTAACATCCCTCTCCTAATAAATGCCCATGATAAGGACAGAACTGAGTTGGATTGCACATCTGGGATTATAAAGGCCCTGGTAGTTGTTAGCATAGTATATACCTATGTATGATCAACATGTCATCAGATGAGACATGTCTAAGCTTTTGTTTTTCCTTTGCAGGGATGTCCCTGGAAGAAGAATGACTACAGGATATCACTTCACCCCTGGCAAGAGGTCTCTTTCCCAAGCTACCCTGAGATGACTCTCCTGGAGTTTCTCCCAGACTCTTGTCTGGATTGGACCTAGGAACAGCTGCAGAGGACACGGCTGGTACCCTGTCCCTATACCAGAGGATTCTGTAGTACTGAGTTGTCTAATGAACAACAGTTGGCCACTACAGTCACCCACTAATAACTGAGGCATTGTTTGAGCCCATGGTGGTAGCAAGGGCTTCTTACTGTGCTCTTTCTTCTTTTTAAGTATAGCAGGATGAAAGATAGCAGGACCAGAGTAAGTATCCGTGCTGTAGCCGAGGATGAAGCCTGATTGTCGGTACATTTTACTGGAGAAAGTCAGCCAGAAGGTAAGTTGTCAGACAAGTGTTCACAAGCAGCATATACTCTTACATTTCCCCACACAGTCACTTTCAAAAATAAAGCATGAGCAGGACACAAAAATCTCTGTCAGCACTCAAATCCCCTTTCTGAAGTGTCCTGACAAAGAACTGAAGGTATGTTGTCACAAATTGTACACAAGTATTCCAGTAAAAATACATTTCCTGTCCTGTAAAACAGTTCCTGATCTTTAAAACGTACCCAAGCAAATAAACATTCTTACAAGCAGTACACTTCTACAACATTAGCTCCAATACTTATAAAAGCCCTGGTCTAAAAATAGCAATCCACGACAGAAATATTTCAAGTACTGAAAAAATACCATCTTTTTTTAAAGGGGAAATTGTTCCTCTTAGGCAGCAAATAAAAAGTATCAATATTATTTTAAAATGACAATAATTTCTGTGTGAATGGACTCCCATATGGAGTCTTAACTACTAGAAATGAAGCTTGAACCATTGCTGTTCCTGTGAATCCTCAAAGCTGCTTCTTCTTGAGGCATCAAGAAAATACTGAGGATACAACCCATATAGCCAAAGGCTACTGCTGTAAGAATGATGAATTTCTGTTTTGTTATATTCAGAACAGCATGCGAATCAGAGCCTAAGCCAGTAAGAAAATGACATTAGGCAGAGAGGCAATCTTGGATAGGATGCCAGTTGAAACCCAGACACACACACACACACACACACACACACACACACACACACACACACACACACACACACACAAGCACACACATGATTCTTGCACTCAAAGGATTGCAATTTCACCTACTGACATCTTTTTGAAATGCAGGGGGAAAATAGAGACCCTAATGAAAGCCCATACACACAAGAAGGACATGAAAATTCCCTACAGAAGGCACCAGTCATGAATTAAACTGGAGAACCAAGACCTGGGGGGCATCAGTGCTAACCACCATAACAATGAAGTTGAAAATAAATAAAAGTTACATGAAAAATGTTTAGGTTACTAATATAAATATAATTACAAAAGAGCAGTTATGGATGCATACAGTTTTAGAGATCAAGTCAATTGGTTTTAGTGTGTGGTGGGAAGAGATGTGGATAAATACTGTTTTATGGATTGAGTTAATTAGTTTTAGCATGTGGTAAGGAACTGACAGGAACAGAATCATAGCTGATTATTCAGTTAAACTATATCTTGCCCTGAATGTGGGTATAAAGAATCTGACATTTATACATTTCTTTCATATTTTAAATCTGGCTATACATGCATCGTATTGAACTTTTTATTTAATGGCAACTAGTAATGTCATTATAAAACAGAAAAAAGTTTAGTGTTGTGTGAATGAAGACACATATTTTTGAAGAAAAATGAAGATATTTGTCATCTTATATTTGAATTAAAAATTACCCTTATGAGTATGTATGTATGTATGCATCTATGTATGTTAATGGTTTTAAATAATACTTAATGCAAGTGGGGAATAAACCCATAAATGTAAAGAATGTTAAAGCAGCAGTTCTTTGCAGGATTGTTATTATATTTGCTGCCACCAGGCATCACAATGTACTGGTCAGATGGCAGATACAAATACCTCACTATAGGTGTTGGAAAAGTCCATTTTGTTACAATAGTAATCATAACATGAACATAAACATTTTGACAACTACTAATTATACGGATCACATACCTTTTTGGTTATATGATTTACTGAAAAGGATAGCAAAAAAGGGATTTAATAAATATACAAATGTGGATTTTGTTTCCATGCTGGGGCATTATTCTGTGTTGCAAAACATACTGTTGTTTTAGTTGCTCTTTAATTGCCTCATTTTGATTAATCATATTAAATGCAGACAGGTGAAGGGCTAAAGTTGTTTCAAAACACAGTGACAAATGAATGGCTGTGAATGGTAATCAGTTGATTGACGCTGAGAAATTATCTTTCTTAGTGTGAATGACAAATGCCTTTCACGTCTTCAGCTTAAAAGATGATGAAACAATTATTCATGCAGAAATTATGTCACATTATAATATCAAATAAGTAGCAAGCTAAATAAGATTATACATTATTGATTTTCTAGTTGGTACAGATATAGCATATTTAGATTTAAAGAAGAAATCGGTTACATTAAGTACTTAGCAGATGATATATAGACACACACACACACACACACACACACACACACACACACACACACACACACACAAGAAAAGAATAAAAGGAAAATAACATCCATTAAGGTGGTTCACACAGCCTATCTAGATCTCACCAAGGCTTTCAACACCATCCCCCACTCTGGAATTATAGACAAACTCATTAAACTAGGTATAAATCCCTATGTCACAAGATGGGTTGCCAACTGGCTCACTGACAGAACCCACACTGTGAAAGTAGCAGACTCTAAATCCAACTTCAGACTAGTGACAAGTGGAGTACCATAGGGTTCAGTCCTAGGTCCTCTCCTGTTTGGTATCTACTTCTCTGAAGTATAGGCTAACACAGAAGGTCTTTGGCTAACAAGGTTCGCAGATGACTGCAAACTAGGAGCCATAATCAAAATTCCTAACAATGTGGACATCCTACAAAAGGGCCTCACTGAGACAGATGCCTGGTGTCAAAGCCGTGGCCTCAAGCTCAATGCCAAAACGTGCATTGTCATCCCTTTTGGTAAAAACTCTGTACCCATGAACTACCACATAGGTGGTAGTCTACTTAACACCGAAAGTGTGATAAGAGACCTTGGAACACAGGTGGACAGTAGTCTCTCCTTTATAATCACATCGCCACAGTACTCAGAAAATCCTTCTACGTGACACACCTCATCACAAAAGGTTTCTCATCCAGAAAAAAAGAGGTAATTGTTCCCCTCTACTCATCACTCATTAGACCCATTATAGAGTACAAAGCCCCTTTTGGTATGTACCTCAAAAGACATCTACAACTGGAAAGGCTACAGTAATACCTCACAAAGAGGATTGCCGGCCTCAAACAGATCCCCTATGCAGACTGTCTCAAAAAACTCCAGCTTTACTCTGTCGTATATCGCCTACTCAGGGGCGATCTCTGCCTAACATACAAAGCTATGTCAAACCCAGAGCTGTTGGACATGCTCCATGTAAAGAAATCCCAATCCCTCTGAGCTACATGCTCTAGGGACCTAAACCTTGTCACCACAATAAACATGACATGCTGGAGGGATAGATTCCTGTCCCAAAGACTTCCCATACTCTGGAACAAACTACCTATCTATATCAAACAAAGCTTCTCATTAGCACTCTTCAAGAGAAATCTTGATGACTGGATGGGAGATAGGAAATTCATCCCGGGGATCAATTCTGTGGCTCTGCTTGATAGAGGCACAGGAAAATAATTTTTTTGGGTGGTAAAAGCCAGGGTACCATTTGGCTAGGCTTATATAGGCCCTAGGGCCAATAGCCTAGTACCTACCTATGAACCTATGAACCTATTAGGCCTTCATTATAAGTTAGAGCTGTTTGGAAAATCTGTTATTGAAAATATTTTCACAATACTCTTAATGAATGATTTCAAGTTTATGTTTATTTTTAAAATGATTAAATGTATTACATACATTTAATTAGCTCAATAAATTTGCTTTGGCTATAGATATAGCTGGACATTAATATTCTGAGTTATGAGCCCCTCTGGCAAAGACAAACAATGTCAGTACTGATACATTTTTTCTTTTCTTTCCTTTTTTAATAAAGGAGACATATTTCCTTAAATTCTAGCTTTAGCCTTCCCAGTTGCATCTGTAATGCATTTCATTTTACAAGACCACTATATTAAGTAAGTAACAATGTTGCAAACTGGTAGCACATGCTAAGAACTGCTTAAAAAAAAAACATTTCCCATTTTGGCATAATAAGTTGCTCCCTGCAAAAAGCTTACATCACTTGCAGACACGTATACCATTACAAAGTGGTACTGTTTTAAATTCTGCAGCTCTTTTTCTCTGTAATTTTAATTTCATCAAACCTAGCAGGCGATACATAATTTATAACAGACAATTCCAGAATATGAAATTCTGGGCAACGTGCAAACGGGTTGCCAAGTCAATAATCTTGTAAAGTAGTAAGCTAATATTTAAGACTTTCTTATTGATTTGTTAAGCCATCAAAGAATATTGAGTTGATGAATACTCTTGTCATTTTTTTTCATACTATCCATCCACTGCACTTTGTTGCCTTTTTCTGTTCTGTTCCTTACATTATACCCAGGGATTGTTTCTGACTGCTTTAGCACAGCTCTTTGAAAACTCATTTACTAACATGCCTTCTAATTATCAATACAAAGATGTTTTCAGATTCTCTGTACAATCTTTTGATAACTTCCAATCATATTCAGTATTATATAACATAACTTCCAATTGTGAGATCACGCAACCCCTTAACTGCATTCTTAACTACAGCATTTAGAAATTTTAGGATGGATAGGAAGTGCTGTTTGTATTTTTGTACTTACTGTGTATCTGAATAATGTTTTCATTTAGCAATTGTTTATATCTTCTTTTAATAAACAAAATTAAGATACTGGCATGTCTTATGGGGATTCTTTTGATAATGTCTGAAAGCAATTCAATTGATCATGTTATTGGAATCATTTATGTTTATACCTCTTTCTTGAGAAAAAGTAGACAGTATACCCTGTGATCATTTTGCAAACTCCTGGCTAAGTTTGGACATACAAAAAAAATTAATGTTTGGAGATACCTGTAGTCCAAGCATGCTAAAATTCATTGATAAGATAAGTCATATTTGCATGCTTTGTTATTCCCACATTTAGATTTTAGAAGATGCGTCCAGCTCAAGAATGCTATAACAGCTTGGTAAAATTAATCATATTTATATCATTTATTTTGAAAGTAGTATTGTGCCAACACATAGTAATATGAGGTCGCAGTGAGGAATTTTTGAAGTGTTAGCATAGTATACTTCAACCTCTTAAGGTACCACTTAGGCCACTTTTTTTAAGTGTTGCGTCTCTTACTTTCTGAACACCTACCAAATTATATAACTGCGACATAAATAAATCTCTTCTTTGTGGAAATTGCCATGCTTGTCAAACAGATCTGACAATTTAACACAGAGGATTAATGCTATGAGGCACTAATGAATGTCATTCTGCAGTTTGGGGTTTGGTTTTAGAACTTTCCATTTGCCTGGTGAAATTAAGCAAGTCACTTAACCAGATAGTAGGTCTTGTTCAGCCTCAATAGAGGCACTTGCATTTAATGAAATTACAAAGTTAACAAATAATAAAATAAAATAAAATAAAAAAGTAAAGCAAATATTCTGAGTCTGTTCAGTGGTTAACACAGTATAGAGCTCTAAAGATAGCAGTCCAAAGGTAGCAATATTGCTTGTGTGACCTGGTGCAATTTTGAGTGCATTTCAGACTGGAAGGATTAATGTGTAATAACTTTGAACTTTTTCACAACTTCATTGCAGTGATGGGTTTCCAGCAAGGTGTGAAGAACACCTCAATGGGCTGTACACTGCTACATTATCATATCAGACATGTTGCAAGATGCTATTAAACTCAGTAGAGACAACAAATGCACTAAATTCTGTAGCACAGCTTGATATACAACTCACTAAATTCATGCAAAATGTAGATGCAAAATCAAAATGTTGCTTTGACATTTGCATTTAATGACTTTATGACATTTTCCTGCTTGTCAGATTACTTAGATTAGTTGAGTCACACTTCCAGGTCTGTGGAAATTCATACCTCTGCATTTCCAATGCCATTTTGTGGATAAGTTAATATGAATCATGTAGTTAAACTTCAGTGATTGACACTATTTCCATAGAAAAACGTTTAGGTGAAGCAATGTCTGTGGACATGGTTTTGTTTGGTTTTTGAGACTTTACATAAAATGAAAAAAAAAGTGATTGATTCAGAAACTTTAGAGAAAAAAAATGATGAATGGTACTGAAAGTTTAGATAAAACAATGACTGAGATTATAGCATATGGAAACAACATATTCATAAATTAAAAGTTAAAGTGCTAAATTTAAAGGCAAAAATTAAAGAAAGTAGAATATGTATGTATGTATGTATGTATGTAAATGGTAGCTAACAGTAAAGCAGTTAAATACACACATGAAAATACTACTTTTTATGTCTTCTTGCGTACCTTACCTGCCAACTGTAAGCCCATAAACCACGAAACATAAATACATTTCCCCAGTGGAGTAATCGCCGGTCACACAATGTCACCATACGTTGCCATCAGTGTGTTCTTCTACTTGGCCTTAACACCTCCTCTTGGTGGCTACTCGCATACTCATAAATGTAAGGTTATGCAATGCCTTCCCCTGATGGTGTGGACTTTCCTGCATTCACCCCAAAAAGCCTGCTACATACTTAGCCCATCAGGAACCAAGGAAATATTCTGACTACTGCTGCTTCTAAGACACATTTTTGTCTTATGTGTCCACAATACAGACAGTTGGACTGTTACCCTTCCCCTAGAATGGGCATGATGGCATGAGTTGCTCACTCCCATGATCCCATGCCGGGCTCCTCCAGTACTTGAACCAGTAATTGACCTTGTGTCATCTGTGTCATAGCTAGGGCTTTATCTCATTATGACAAGGAGTCACACACTAAGAAAATGCTACTTCACTGGTAATAGCAAGACCTTAAAACATCCTGCATAAGGAAAAGACCCAGTATGAGACTGTAATAGATTTTGAGAAGATTTGAGAAAGAATAAATTATTATTTTTTTTTTTTGTAGAATACATGGGGTAGGCAAATTACAAAAAGGCTGACTGTACCTCTACAATGACTAGAGTGTGTTGGGTTTTATTTTATTGGCAAAGTTGCATGTTCAAATGAATGGTTCTTTCTTTAGCTACTTGTATGGTCATATCATAGGATCATAGTTATTGTCTATTTTTATGCTCATATAAATGGTCTCTCCTCATCATACTTATTCATTAGGTTTGATTTCAGTCTTACTTAAGTATGGACATGCAATCATTTATTGACTATATCAATAAGAATATTATTTATGCACACTTTGACCTTCTCATATTTCCCTGTGAAAACAGTAATAATAATTATTGCTTCACTTTTTATTAAAATATTTCTAACACTCCATTGAAAGTTTCCTTTGAGATTCACACATGCTCCTTACCACCTCTGCGTTTTCTTCCATATTCAACTAATCTCATTTTGATGGATATTCCATATTTGTTAAAACTCTCTCTCTCTCTCTCTGTATATATATATATATATATATATATATATATATATATATATATATATATATATATATATATATATATATATATATATATATATATATATATATATATATATATATATATATATATATATATATATATATATATATATATATATATATATATATATATATTAACGAGTAGTTCTTTGTATACAACCTTTTTTTCTACAAGTAACAAAATCAGGCAAAAACCTCCATATATTGACTTGATTGAATTGGTTGATTTATATGCTATTCCTTTTCAGTAATTTAAAAATAATTAACCATATACATATCTTAATTATCTTGATTCTATTTTCTTTGGTAACAATAAAATATATTTGCTTCTCCAAGTGCTATATACTGAAACTATTTATACCAAATTTAACTTATTGAAGCATACAACAATGAGTTATATTTACTTCAAAGACTGTTTTTTGTGGGTTGGAGGTATTAAACACTCACCACATATTCAGCTGTAATAGTCTGATTTCTGGGCAGTGAATCTCCTCCTTCTTTTATGAAATAGTACATCTTCAGAATTAGAATCTAATAATGGACACTGCAAGGGATATTGCCCGCCTCCACAGATTTTATTGAAAATACTGCCCCTTTTGCCAGATTTAAAAAATTCAGTATTGAGTTTTTCACAATGAGGCTCAGTGCACTCTGCTTAGATAAGAAAACTAAGCATGTGTAAAATTATTACTATGTACGCCTTTGCTGACAGATGATTTAACTAA
The DNA here is from genome assembly GCF_019279795.1 of Protopterus annectens. NCBI lineage: Eukaryota > Metazoa > Chordata > Ceratodontiformes > Protopteridae > Protopterus > Protopterus annectens. The sequence goes on along the minus strand of NC_056730.1, from coordinate 969,091,583 downwards.
GACTGTCATTGTTTTTTGGTGATCATTAAGTCTTTCATTTTATAATCATTTATACGTTATAGCTATCAGTTTCTACATCAAGTCTGCTTTTATTACATCATCCTCATAAAGAATCCTAATGTTTTTGTCCATGTATCTAGTATATTTCACATTTGTCCACTTAAATCAGATCACTTTCTACACATATTCTTTCCATTCTCTATGATTAAAAAACTTACTCCCAGAGATTCATTAATGTCATGTACACTTCACGCTTGAATTAACATGACAAGCCTCATATTTGTGATGAGCAGCATTGCTGAGTACATAAGAATCTAAGACATTCTACACGGTGAGCAACCCCAGTATGAGCCCACAACACAGACTTGTGGCCATGTTGCGGTAAGGCAAGGCTCATGTACACACTGTAAACAAAGGACTGTGCACACACCTGGGATTCGTATGTATATACATACAGCACAACAACAGATAGGTCAATTAGGAATACATAAAAGGAAAGGGAAGCCTACCTGCAAGTGGACAAGAAATGTTGATACAGTTGTACATTGTGTTGAGTACAGTAATGGGCATCTCGTAACTTCACTTGTATTGACATGTACATTAAGAAAGGCAACACAGTAAATGTGCAGAAAGAAAAATGTGCTGTTTGAAAAGACATGCATGTAACAATTTTTTGCAAATTCCCATGGTCATATATATTAAGCTATCAATGCAGGAATAGTGGAAAACCACATGCATAAATGTGTCGGCAAACTGAGAAAACTAAGGAACTGCTGGACATACTGCCCTTACAAGTACTTACAATGGATATAGTAGTAATTGTTGCAATAACATGCACATTGTGAAGGGTAGGAAGTGAGACAGAGAACACATCCATTTCATTTTATGCAGTGAAATCCATGAGGATATAGCACAGAAACAGAGCTGCCACATTAAACAGAAAATAAATAAATAAATTATACAGCACTAAAAATTGTTTCAGATTTGTAAACTATTGCAAATGAGATGTATGCACATGGGAGATGAGTGAAATGTCAGGAAATCTTTACTTAGATGGAAATCATGCCAGAGATAAATCATGGTGACACAGTCCATTAACAGCTGTCATGTGTGTGACTGTATATCAGTGTATACATATGGATATGATTAAAAGTGTGGTAGCAAGACCACTCATGGCAATTACCTCCTAGGAGATATGATCACAATCCAAGTGTGCCTGATATCATTATTCTGTAAGGACAAGAGGTTCCTGCAGTGCCTCAAAACATATAACTGGAGTGGAAAGCATGAGTACCTATGTAAGCATTGTATTACATGCTTCTTACCTGGTAATGCTACACATACATAGTTAACACACTATGCACTTCAGAAAGATTTGTAACATCATGGTAAAATGTCTAATGAATTGAGCCTTGTACAACAAATCCTAATACCCGTTTCACTATGTGCAACCTACGTGCAACATACCTGACATACAGCTGTAACACCATCATCATCATGTTGTTAGTGAACTATGGAAACTGCTAGACTTTACATACATCAGTTCTAGACTGACCTATAACACTGCTGGCATCCTCCACATGTCGGCCACTACCTCCATTGATTGGCAGTCAGTGAAGAAATACTGCCAGAAGCAAATACTCAGCAGTTTTTGCCACAAAATGACTAATAACAATAAATGTTCCCCACTATTGATTATTTATGGAGCTTTGTGGTAACTATCGGGATTTAAAAATGCATCACCTACATCATTATACTGGTCATGCTCATAAGGAAGTACAGCAATTACTGGATGAAGAACACCTATCCATTCAAAATCCAAAACAACTTATCATAACACAGGTGCTAATACACTTTGTGAGCACTATGCTGCATGCCACACATCAATATCTGTTTAATAAGCCATTATTGCATTGTTTCCACTATATTGCAAAAAAACAAAAGGTGCACACTACTGAATTCAATCATATGCAATATATTTCAAGATCCTCTTAACCTGTGCACTAATTGATGATGCCAGACAAGAACTCATATCTCACTTGTCAGAAAACATACACTTGAAGGGATAACTTCAGCACTGTGTTTGAATATATATGGGTTCCAAAAATGGGAGTACAAAAGTTGGCCTTTCTGTCTACAATTGTAAATGTTTCCACGAAATGAAATTACAAAAAAAATCACTCTCTAGGAGAACCCAATCCTGCCCATTAGCATTCTCTTTCTCAGTAGTTACCCCTTGTTCGACATGAATATCTGCCTATTTAAGTTTACAGTCTATATAACTGTGTATTAGCTGCTGATGCCACAGAGGAATTTATGCCTGAAGTGTTATAAAGCACATTCTTGAAGGGGAATACATCAGCAGTGTGTTTGATTGATTATGGCTCCCTAAAATGTAGTTCTTTAGGGCACAAAATCTTTTAGCCTGTGAAGGCTGCCAGCCTAGCTAGATAAGATTTTGTAAATAATTCTGTGTTACTGTAAATATTAATAGGATCCACATGCTTGTGTAACAAATATAAGACAATTGTGTTATGTTCTGAACTTCAAAAATGTAACCACAATGCACCCTGCTGGCAGAAAGCTGCTAAGTCAAGCATTTTAGGACTGTTTGATCTCAAGCTCGGAGACAGGATGTTTGGACTAAGGAATTCTTTCCATTGTCTTAGGACAAGAGTTAGTTACTAGATTTTATATGTAAAATGTCTTTTATTGCTGTGGCTTCCTGCAGGTGCAAATTACAAAAATAAATGTAAATTTTAAATTCTGTGAGCCTGGGAAACTAAATTAGAACTGTTAAGAATTATGTAATCTGAAATGACTCAGCAATACAGTGTTATCAATTTAAGGACAGAAAGAAAGGAGAGCATTTTGTATTTTGTCTGAACCTGAACACATCAGCTCACCAGTACTTGCTTTGCTCTGTATGTAAGTTATTTAGAACATTGTTTCTCTTTGAGTTAGATAGAAATATAGCCAGATTAGCCTAGCTGTTTTCTATATTTATGTCAGACTATTCTACAACATTGTTTTAAGGTTTCCTGTGATCTCTGAAATCTTGATTAGCACTGTCTTGAATTGCTGGGATTTGTCTTGTGCTTTTATTATTTATTATTAAATATTTTAAACCTTTCAACTGTGGCTGTTTTGTGTAGAGATACTTTAAGCTCTTAGAGTACATTGCATGTATTAGGCGATACTGCCTAAGTCTCTTCAATAGTCTTGCTGCTCAGTCACATTTACTATTTGCATAATAGTAATATTACACAGTGAAATTGGTCACCTTTTGGGAAGGGCATTATTAGTAGCTGATAAGAGTAGTTGGTGACAGTGATTACTAGCTTATAGCCTGGCAGAAGGGGGTATAGCTGTAGAACCTGTGCCAGCCTTCCCCAGGAGTGTCTGTGTGTTTGTATATAAACCAAATCTCAAAGTGTGTGTGTGTCAGCTACTTGGGCAGGGACACGAAGCACTGGTTAGACAGAGAGGGTACTGGATGTTTTGTCTTGACTACTTGGCTGAGATCTGAACCCTATAGCTGTGCCAGTGGGGAGTCTTATTGGGGATCTGGAGAGAAAGGGGGAAATCAGCCCCAGACTGACTGTGATCTCTGTGTGCTCTTAAGGGAAATTGTACTTTACTGTATGTGTACTTGTTATCCTTCCCAATGTGCACTCCCCTCACTGGTGGTAGTGGTGAAGATTGAGGCTCCTTGATTACTGGGCCAGTGCAGTAGCATCACATATTAATTGTTTGGCAGTGGTGTGATATCCACATCAGATATCAATTGTTTGATAGTGGTGAGTTAGCCACATCACATGCTAATTGGCTTGTAGTGGTGTGGATAGTGAATTCCTTTAACTTGTGTACAGTGATCACTGGAGGTGTTTTTGTATTCTAAATCCGCCACACAGTGAATATTCAGAGTTCAGATCGCAATTGTTTTATTTCTTTTGTTAGCTTAGTTAGTTAGGAAAAGCAGGAAAAAATGTCAGCAGAGGAGTATGGTAAGCTGTCAAGGAGCCAGTTGGCTGAGATGTGTCAGGCTAAGGGACTGGTGCATGGAAACCTGACTAAAGCAGACAGGATTGCAGCTTTGGTCACATCTGCATCTCAAAATGGCAACTAGCAGGATGATCAGACTTGCAGTGGAGATGTACAACAGTCAGACAATGGACAGCTCAACCTTTCTGCAGAGGACTTCAAAATCCATATGGAGCTAAAGAGACTTGAGTTGGAGGCCAGGCATTTGGAAACAGAAGCAGCAGAGAGACTGAGACATCTACAAGCTGAGGAGAATGAGAAACTGCTATACCTGGAAGCTGAGGAGAAGGAGAGGCAGAGGCTGCACGAAAAGGAGATTCTGTCTCTTTGCCAGAGTCATGGAGGTAATGGGGAAGGGAGAAACCAGACCCCAGAAGCACAAAAGGTCAGTAAATTTCTTCCGCAGTTTACAAAGGGGGATAATTATGATAGTTTCAATCATATGTTTGAGAGGGCATGTAAACAGTATGATGTTGAACAAAGGCTCTGTGTACGATTCCTGACCCCCTTACTCCATGTTAAAGCTACTAGTAAAAACAAGCAAACACTGCTTGCACCATGGACTACTAATACAGTAATTTTATTGTTCGACAGTAAAAACACATGGTTTGAGCACTTTCTTCCCTTCAACAGGGATTTCATCAGAATCAACTATTAAAGGTTAAGTTCACCTTTATGTACTCCCCTCATTAATAATTAATTAATTACATCATCTCTTTCACTGACTTTTTTTAAAAATAAACCGCTCTTAACACATTCAGAAAGATATCCATTCTCCAGTTGTATCTTTTTAATATTGTCCATTTTGTCTTTAAATACAAAAATCATATCCTATAAGGTTCCACCATTCGTTTTGTCTTTGTCTTTCTCTGTGTCAAGCCCATCCCAGGTTTGCCAAATATTATTATCAACAACAAAATGAAACTGTTTTTCTAATAAATTGTCAAAGCCTAGATATTCATCGCCCTTTCCATAGTTAACAGCGATCTCACCAGTCCGGTGGTATCCTCCTGCAGTTTCCTTTCCATTACAAGCAACTATGTCTTTATTTGTTTGTATAAAAGGTTTTTTAACAGTACCTGTATTTTTAGATTTTTACCCCAGTCTTTCTCATACCATCTTGTTCATTATTTTCTACTAAGGAAGCAGCTCGAGGACCCTGGGAACTTCCCTTCTGATTTCCGTTGTTCAAACTTTCTAAATGACCGATCCTGTCATTCCCTTGATTCTCGTCGCCTGTAGAGTGTTCACTTCTGTTTCCTGAAGTGTTGCCGTCACTAAGGGGAGACGATTGATGTTTCCTTTTAGAAGTCCCTCTTAACTCATCTGTTTTTTTCACGTCTATGGTAAAGCTGTAATTGTGCTGTCTAAATTATCTTATCGTGAATTTTTTGATTACACTGCTGTTAAGAATTGTTTGCTAGACTTTTTTAAGCTAACACCTGAGGCTTATAGGAAAAGATTTTGTGAGCATAGACACAAGGCAGATGAAAATGTGTGTGAATATGTTGCTGAACTAAACACTTATTTTCATAAGTGGGTGAATGGATGTCAGGTCACCACTTTTGAAGGGCTGGCAGACCTGTTAGTGACGGAACAAGCCCTTAGCACTTTGTCTGAGGACATGAGGATCTGCTTAGCGGATAGACAATGTGCTACTTCAGCTGAGTTGGGGAAGAAGGGAGACCTATTTCTGGCAAGCAGGGCATAACTGCACAGAAAAGGGAAACCCAGTGCTGCTCATGGGTCTAAAGGAACCCATGGTGGGCAGCCCAGACTGCTCCAACAGAATCTGCCAGTAGCAAGGGAAGCCACTAGTCCATGTACATGTCCAGGACCTAGGGTTAAATGTTTTGAGTGCATCCAGTGGGGCCATGTGGCATATAGATGTCCATGGATGCAAGATGGGGAACAAAAGGTGAGGGGAGCCAGTAAGTGGGAAGGACAAAATGCCAACAGTAGGTTGTCTTGAGATAACATGGGGTACCAAACTACCATCCTGCAGATGTCCTGATAGGGATGGATTTTGACATGGCAGTACCATGTGTTAATGCAGTCACATGCAGTCAGGCTTGGAGACAAGCATGTGGGTCTGGTAGCCTGGGGGAGACCTACATATACCGTATAATTGCAGCCAGGACTGGTGAGGTGGTTACTTCAGGGAGGGAGCTACCCTGTAGCAGTGAGACTGAAGGTGAGCCACAGCTGCTTGTGGGTACTGATGTTCCCATGGACAGAGTGACTGCAAATGCAGAGGTGAGTAGTAATACACAGGCTGACAGTGAGGCACCACTGTCAGAGGATGCCAGACTTCCTGTGGAAGGAGAGCTGGGAAGGTTTACAAAGAGAGAGTTGAGACAGGATCAGCTCTCAGACCCTACATTACAAGGCCTGAGGCAAGTAGCTAGTGAAGTCTTTGATTCGCAAGGGTAGGGGGATTCTATATACTGGGACAAAGGGTTATTGTATAGAGAGCGGACCCCTGAGGGAGGGCTAGAAGGTGAGAGAATACAGCAGTTGGTAGTGCCTAGAGTCTACTGTCTGGCACTTCTAGCCATAGCCCATGATATTCCCTTTGCAAGTCATATGGGCATAAAATGTACAAAGAGACATATTAAGAAAGAACTTCTATTGGTCTGGAATTTCCAGAGATGTAACAGAGTACTGCAGGACCTGTGAGCAGTGCCAAAAGTTAGGCAAGGCAGGAGACAAGATAAGAGCTCCTTTGATGCCTTTGCATGTGATTGAGGAGCCATTTCAGAGGGTAGCTATGGATATTGTGGGGTCTCTGAGCACCCCAAGTTCCCCAGGGAAAACGTATATCCTAGTGGTAATAGATTATGCTACAAAATATCCTAGAGCAGTGGCTTTGTCCTCCACTGAGACAGAAAAGGTGGCAAATGTTTTGTTAGAGGTTTTCAGCAGGGTAGGTTTCCCAAAAGAAATACTGACTGACAGGGTTGCCAATTACGTGTCACACCTGCTGGCTTGTCTGTGGAAGTACTGTGGGGTAAAGCACCTAAAGTCCACCCCGTGCCATCCCCAGAGTAATGGTCTTGTTGAGAGGTTAAACTCTACACTCTAGTCCATGCTACAGGCATTTGCAGACCAGTTTAAGAGGGAGTAGGACAAATATTTGCCACATCTGTTGTTTTCTTACAGAGAGGTACCCCAGGAATCCACAGAGGTTTCACCCTTTGAGTTGTTGTATGGGAATAGGGTGAGGGAGCCTCTAGATTTAATTTGAGATGAGTGGGAGGGTGAGTGTGAATCTCACAAGGAGTCTGTTGTGGGATATGTCCTAAACCTCAGGACAGGGCTCAGGGAACTCATGGGCTTGGCTCAGGAGAATCTGGCAGAAGCCCAACAGCAGAAAAACGTCTGGTATGACAGGAATGCTTGAGCTATAGAGTATGTTGTAGGGCAGCAGGTAATGGTTCTCATTCCTGTCAGGCATCAGACACAACAAGCTGCAAGCAGCTTGGGAGGGACCCTAAAAGCTGGTAAGGAAGGTCAATGATGTTAACTACATGCTAGAACTGCTAGGCAGGAGGCAGGGGCACAAAGTATACCATGTTAACATGGTGAAACCTTACCATGATAAGAAGGCCCTTGTGCTAAGTATTTGCAGTAGATCTCCTCAGTGAGGCTCGGACTGATATCTTAGTGGAAGGGGTAGCAATGTCCCAGCAACTATCTCTTAGCCAGGCTCAAGAAATCTGAGCAGTGTTACAGGAGTTTGGGGACATGCTCACTGCGAAGCCAGGGTGAACCCACCTGGTGAAGCACCAGGTGGATACAGGACCCCAAAAGCCTATTACTCAGGCCTCTTATAGGGTGCGTGAGAGAGTCAAACAGACTCTGAGGGAGGAGATACAGGAAATGTTAGAACTAGGGGTAATTCAAAAGTCCAACAGTCCCTGGGGCTCCCCAGTGGTGCTGGTGCCAAAGAAGGATGTCAGCATGAGGTTCTGTGTGGACTACAGGAAATAACTAGTCACACAGAGTCAGATGCTTACCCCATGCCTATGTCAGATGATGCCCTAGAGCAGCTGGGTGGGGCTAAGTATCTTACCACCATTGATCTTTCCAAGGGTTACTGGCAGGTGCCCTTGACTCCCAGTGCTAGAGAGAAGTCAGCCTTTCTGACTCCTTTTGGCTTGTATGAGTTCACAAAGATGCCCTTTGGGATGAAAAATGCCCCACCGATTTTCCAGAAGCTGGTAGATCATATCCTAGCAGGAGCAAGAGGGTTTGCCCGTGCTTACCTAGATGATATTGCCAGCTACAGACATTCCTGGCAAGAGCACCTTCAGCATGTCAGGGAGGTGCTGGGCGACTACAGAGGGCAGGGTTGACCATTAAGCTGAGCAAATCTCATGTGGGTATGGCAGAGGCATCCTACCTGGGACATAGAATGGGGAGTGGTAAGATCAGGTCAGAACCTGCCAAAATGGAAGCCATTCAGGTATGGTCTGCATCTATTACCAAAAAGCAGGTGAGGGCATTTTTAGGGACAGCAGGGTACTACAGAAAGTCCATCCCTAGTTATAGTACCATAGCTGCTCCTCTCACTGACCTGACAAGGAAAAACAGGCCAGATAAGGTAGTGTGGATGACAGCATGTGTGCAGGCATTCCAGAAGCTTAAAGAAGCTTTATGACGACCCCCTGTGTTAGCCTGTCCAGATTACAGCAAAGAATGTGTTGTACAGGTGGATGCTTCAAACCATGGGGTGGGGGTTGTACTTAGTCAGATTTCTTCAGACGGAGAAGAGCACCCAGTGGTTTATCTCGGTCATAGGCTTCAACCCAAGGAGGAATACTATGCAGCTGTAGAAAAGGAATATCTAGCCATAGTGTGGGCACTACAGAAACTTCAGCCTTATCTGTCTGTGAGGAAACTCACTTTAGTTACAGATCACAATCCCCTAACATGGTTACACTGAGCCAGACAGCAAAATACCAAGTTGCTAAGATGGAGCCTGGGGTTGCAAGCATATGATATGTCAGTGCAGCACTGCAGTGGGATTAGCAATGCCAACACAGATGGGCTCTCAAGACAAGGAATGGGGTAAGGTATACCCAGAGACACTTAACCCTCTCAAGAAATGTTTCTCACGGGTCACTTGAAAAACTAGCTTGAGTTCTCGGGGGGGGGGGGGATATATGAAGGCTGCCAGCTTAGCTAGATAGGATTTTGTAAATAATTCTGTGTCACTGTAGATATTAATAGGAGCCACAGGCTTGTGTAACAAAGGTAAGAGAATTGTGTTATGTTCTGAGCTTCAAAATGTAACCACAGTGCACTCTGCCGGAAGAAAGCTGATAAGTCAAGCATTTTAGGACTGTTTGATCTCAAGCTCGGAGACAGGATGTCTGGACTAAGGAATTCTTTCTATTGTCTTAGGACAAGAGTTAATTATTAGATTTACATGTAAAATGTCTTTTATTGATGTGGTTTCTTGCAGGTGCAGATTACGAAAAGAAATGTAAAGTTTAAGTTCTGTGAGCCTGGGAAACTAAATCAGAACTGCTAATAATGATGTAATCTGAAATGACTCAGCAATACTGTGTTATCAATCTAAGGATAGAAAGAAAGGAGAGCATTTTGTATTTTGTCTGAACCTGAACACATTAGCTCACCAGCACTTGCTTTGCTCTGTATGTAATTTAGAACATTGTTTCTCTTAGAGTTAGATAGAAATATAGCCAGATTAACCTAGCTGTTTTCTATATTTATGTCAGACTATCCTACAACATTGTTTTAAAGTTTTCTGTGATCTCTGAACTCTTGATTAGCACTGTGTTGAATTGATGAGATTTATCTTGTGCTTTTATTATTTATTACTAAATATTTAAAACCTTTCAACTGTGGCTGTTTTGTGTAGAGAAAATTTAAGCTCTTAGAGCACATTGCATGTATTTGGTGATACTGTCCATGTCACTCCAATAGTCTTGCTGCTCAGTCACACTTACTATTTGGATAACAGTAATAATACACAGTGAAATTGGTCAGCCTTTGGGAAGGGCCTTATTATTAGCTGATAAAAGTAGTTGGTGGCAGTGATTACTACCTTATTGCCTGGCAGGAGGGGGCATAGCTGGAGAACCTGTGCCAGCCTTTCCCAGGAGTGTCTGTGTGTTTGTATATAAACCAAATCTCAATGTGTGTGTGTGTGTGTGTGTGTGTGTGTGTGTGTGTGTGTGTGTGTGTGTGTGTGTGTGTGTGTGTGTGTGTGTGTGTGTTTGTGTGTGTGTGTGTGTGTGTGTGTGTGTGTGTGTGTGTGTGTGTGTGTGTGTGTGTGTGTGTGTGTGTGTGTGTGTGTGTGTGTCAGCTACTTTGGCAGGGACACAAAGCACTGGTTAGACAGAAAAGGTACTGGAGGTTTTGGCTTGACTACTCAGCTGAGATCTGAACCCTATAATTGTGCCAGTGGGGAGTCTTATTGGGGATCTGGAGAGAAAGGGTGAAACCATTCCCAGACTGACTGTGATCTCTGTGTGCTCTTAAGATAAATTTTACTTTACTGTGTGTGTACTTGTTATCCTTTGTACTTTACTGTGTGTGTACTTGTTATCCTTCCCAATGTGCATGCCCCACACTGGTGCTATTGGTGAGGATTAAGGCTCCTTGATTACTGGACCAGTGCGCGGGAGTCACATAGCCATATGTGTCACCCTTATCACCATCTGTTGGGCAAGTCAGTCCTGTTTGTCAGTTGTCCTATATTACTCATACATTGCTAGATTAGAAACCCTACCTCTCTAGGTCCACACTGTATAACACTATGTATTAATTGCTGAAACCACAGAAGAAATCATCAGTTGTGGTAACAGAGAGCACAGACTTGAAGGGATGACTTCTCTGTTGTGTTTAAATCATCCATATGGCTCACCTAATAGGGGGCTTGAAGGGATCGAAATCCTGAAGCCATTTGTACCTCTTCTTAATTATCTGTTATACAACCACACTACTTACACATTTCTGGGTGTGAACATCTGCGTATTTAAGTCAACATTCTCTAGAGACATATATTAACCAATCACACCACAGTAGAAGTCTTATTGCAAGTGTCAGACAGCACATATTTCAAGGGATGGTTTCATCATTGTGTTGCAAGGCATATGTTTGACTTAATGTACCCAGCACTTTATTCAAACCATTCCACTTAATGAAGCTGTAGCTCTTTTCAACCATACCTCTCAACTGTCTAGATTTTTGCAGAATGCCCAGATTTTTGCCTCATATTTCCAGTCTGTTCTTCATAAAATGTGTGGTTTTCTAAATAATGGCAAACATTTTTGCTTCAGACTTCATAGCCTTCAGGAAATAAATAATAATGCAAAACCTGTTATTCTAGCAACTTTTTAAATTATAGGAGCTATGTACTTAAAATCTGTCCTTATTTTTGGGCCTTTGTCTCCCCACTGTTTGTACCTTTGCCCAGACTTCTTGTGCTGACAGGTTGAGAGGAATGTTTTCAACTCAGTTTTACTTAACATTCTGAATGTACTAGCTTAAAAAAAAACAAAAGATTAAATTCAATCCAGCACCCTGACTTTCATAATGTGCTAATTTTCTCAAGAAAGACAGAGGCATAGCTTGGAAAAAAGTGGGAGCAAGTTAAAACCATCAATACTATAAATGTCTCTGAAACTCCACTAATATCAAATGAAAACACATAATAAACTAATATATTAATATAAAGGCAGCAAATTATTCACCTAACTGTTAAAACCTGGAAAAATAGAAGTAACCTACACCTACTTTAGCTAATCACATTGACAGCACAGCCAATGAATTCAATATCTACTTCGGATGAACCAGGCAGGAGCCAAGCAAAGAAATGCAGTTGCTATAGCAACAAGACACAGTCACCAATTATTCCAGTAAACAAAATACTCCATAAGGAAAATGCAGGCATCAAGGCAGGAAAAACACAGTCACAAAGTCCTCCAGTAGTAAAAAGCAATCCAGGATATTTATTGTAACAAAAGGTAAGCGCTTTCACAGTTAAGCTTCATCAGACCAAATGCAAAAAGTTAAAATGCACACCATTTAAACACATAGTGATAAAGCACCACCCAATCATAAAAATACATCAATTAAAGTTAAACTGTTAAAGCTGAAAGACCACATTACCTGCAAATGCTGGACAAAAAAAGGATGCAAAATATATATATGGAAATAAAAACATGTGTATAATAAGTATAAATATATACATGTGTAAACACACATATAAATATATATATATATATATATATATATATATATATATATATATATATATATACACTGCTAATGTTCTCATAAGCAACAATAAAAAACAAATAAATAAATAACCACTACTATTTCCTATTTACTTCTGGAGTCTTCTTTTCTTTAATAAGGGCTTAATAGAAGCCTTCTCGTTCAGACCTCTCCCTCTATCTGCACGAAGGGTGATAATCCAACAAGTCTCCCTATGTTCTGTGTGTGTAATAATGTCACCTTCCCTAACACTGGGAGAAATAGTCTCAATGACCCTGAAGTTAAATGTATGAGATTCTCCCAGTCCCAATACATGTTTAGAGAGTGCATTGTGTGTAGAGCCCCTTCTATTGTGGTAAATGTGCTCCCTCATCCTATCACGCAGCACCCTGTTTGTCTTACCAACATAGAAGGAGCTGCAAGCATCGCACTCTGCTAAATAAACCACATGGGGAGTCATGCAATTGGCATGAGCATGAAAAGTGTATTCTCTACAGAGATCTGGATGATAATGAATGAACAAAAATTACAGTCACCACATAGCAAGGTAAAGCCAGGAGTAAAGGCCATGGTACTTAAAACACTGTTATGGCAAAGTAGCCTCTTCAAATTTTTCTTGTTCTTAAATTGAAACCTAGGTTTATCACCTACGATCTTACCTATATCATCATCTACCTGTAAAATAGGCCAGTGCAGTGCAAATAAGCTAGTGATATCTCTATGGTCACTAGTATAAAAAAGAGGAATCCTAGTTTCACCTAACCCCACACTAGGTTCATTACCACTAATTGCACTTGCTCACATACTGGTCCAAAGTATGGACTTGCTGTGGTAAACCTTAACTGATCTATATTAGACCAGTGTCTATTAATCTCGCCAAGCTATTCCCCCTGGCTAATAACTTCTTCTCTAAATTGCCCAGCTCTTCCACAAAACCATCCATAGTGGGATTTAATCTGGAGGCCCTCATTCCTTGTCCTTTAATCAGGTTCCAAAAAATATAACCAGGATGCATACTAGACCTAAACAAAAAGGCATTCCTATGGCAGGTTTTACGATGGACACCAGTATTAATAGTATGATCATGTAATTTCTCAATATAGAGATCTAAAAACTCAATACGAGTAAATGACGAGTTAAATGTAAACTTCAAAAAGCTGGTCAGGCCATTCATGGTCTCATGAAAATCTATTAAATCATCTAACGAGCCTCTCCATAACAAAAACAAATCATCAACGAAACGCCGATAGAATAGGACATGCTCCTTAAAGCCCTCAGTAGCAAACAGGATGGTATTCTCCCAATGCGCAAGAAATATATTGGCGTAGCTATTGTTACATGAAGTGCCCATAGCTACGCCATGCTTCTGTAAATACATTTCACCATCGAAGGTGAAGACATTATTTTCAAGGACAATCTCTAAAAAATAACAAATAAGATCGAACTGTGCTAAAATATAATCACCATGAAGCAGAAGATATTCATGTATATACTGGATCCCTAACTCATTAGGAATCATGGTGAGCAGGGACTGTACATCAAAGGTTACAAAAATAACATCTTCAACATCAATAATACCTCTAGTACATTCATAGAGGTCTAACAAAAACTGTTTCAAGTCCCTTAAAACCACCTGATTCAAATTAATGACTGGTCTCAAAAACTTCTCAACATAAAGTGAAAGTGGCTATGTGACCCACCCTCCACCTGCCACAATAGGTCTCATGGATGGGTTAGTCAGGTGTTTATGTATCTTAGGCAGACCTTGTATAAGTGGAATCAAAGAGTTGAATACCTTTAGAAAAGAAAACATTTCTTCAGTAATAAGATGGGCAGAAAAGACATCAAATATACAATTACTTACAGATGAAATAACCCTGTGTACGTCCTCAATAGTTATCTTATCATAAAAGCTACAGTCGCCTAACATGGAGGCCATCACAACAATAAACCCACCTTTATCTGCTGGACGAATCACAATAAAGTTGTTATGTTGTAACTCTTTCAAAGCTTTCCTTTCAACATATGAAAGATTATGTTTAGAGTATGTCCTCTGATTGTTCTGACTGTCATAAAAATTAAAAATATCTTATTCAGTCAGTTTCAAATATGCTTCCACTAAAGGATGGTTACTGGGAACATAGCTACTCAATTTCAATGGAGTATTTATCCCTTGGTCTGCACTTTCTTTGTTTTGTTTTTATCGATATCTACTTCGCCCAAACAGTAACCTCTCTCATTAAACCCTCAGCACAGGCAGATACAGGCAGCCACAGGTTCCTTGCCTCCCTTGCTAGCCCCAAAATCCTTGCACTCAAACTGGTTTCAATTTCTACAATAAAAAAAAACTATTACTAACCTCAAAACCTGTCTCCCTTGCCCCTTATAACATACAATATGAGTAATTAAAAATTGCTGCTTTTCCCATCTCTATCCTAATCAGCCACTTCTTCATTGAAAGCTACGTCCGAAACCTATGGAAAAGGTGTTACATTCTTCCTCTTCATAAAGGTAGAAACTCAAATGAGTTCTCAAACGTCAGGCATGGAGCCATACTTTCTCCTCTTTCAAAAAGACTGGTGAAGTATATCCACTCTAAACTTGTCAGCTTTCCCCTACATAGCATGGTCTCTATCCTTTTCATGGTATGCATGCAGCTCTCCTTATTTTTATAACATCTGTTAACCAATACTGAAACTCTGGGAAACTGCTTTAAAAGCAAGCTTGCACAGGAATGCATGAAGCTTCAATATCTTGGTTCTCAATCTACCTCTCAGATTTGCAACAGGCAATAAAATGACAACATGACATCTCTTTCCTTCCCATTACAGTAGATGTACCTCAAGGATCCATTTTAGGTCCTCTGCTGCTCAGTATATTCATTAGTGATCTCCACCTAACTTCTTAACAAGCCGCTATCATACAGTACGCAGACAACTCAATGATCATCTGTTCTGATAAAGGCATAAATACACTAAAACAACTAATCCAAGTGTCTGTCTTCACCATAGAAGCCTGTCTGTCTTATTCACAGCTACTTATTAACCCTAAAAAACTCATCATATTTACCCCAAAGCATTCAACTGACTACAAAAACAATTTCAAAATCCCTTCCTCTAACAACACCAACATAGAACTAATAAGTCAATCTAAGCCTATAGAAGTCACTATTGATGAAAGCTTAAAATATGATCATTACATAAAACAAGGGGTAAAAAAACCCACAAAAAGCTAGGTGCACTCTGTTGAGTCAAACAATACTTCACAGATAATGCCAGAAAAAAAAGTATTGTTCAATCCCTTCTCATCCCTGCACTACTTCATGCTGCTCCCATCTTAATTAACCTTCAACCCATTCAAGTCTCGCCTTTGGAACAGTGTTATAATAAGGCTCTAAAATTTGTTGCCAATCATCAATATGGGACACATCACTGTCTGGCTTTAAAAAAACTTCAGTGGTTAGTTAAGGCATTACCTTACAGTTTCCCAACTAGGCACTTCCCATAAACTCAACTATTATCCAGACAAATGCTCTTGTTTGAAAAATATTCTCCACCTTTAGTAACCCAAGTAGACAGCTGAGATCCACTGACAAGATGATATTAATTGTTACAAAAGCTAAAAAATCAACTGGTGACTCTTTGTACTCCTCTTTCCTGGCTAAAATTTGGAACTTCATTCCTCTTATTTTAAGAAACAAAGTAAACACCAGCTGTTTTAAAGCACAACTAATTGAATACCTAAAATGTACCTTGCTCAGTACATACATAACCTGGATGACAAATGTTCTGCCCCTTATTTTCTCCTTTTCTTTCTAAGCACTATTCTTTCTAAGCACTATATGTTCAGTTAGTGGTCAGGAATCTCATCCTTGTCTTCTACCTCTCCCTCTTCTTTCTTTTACCTACCCTGAAATATTCTCTCTCTTACCTCTTAATACCAGTTCTCCATTTCCCTCTTTCTACCAAGCTGATTGCCAAATATTTATTTTTTATTTACTTAACATTTGTTTACCAGGAAAATCTGACTGAGACAGAGCCTATTTTCAGTGGAGGCCTGGCAAGAAATGTTTACGACACGTCTTTGGAATGTGGGAGGAAACCAGAGTACCTGGTAGAAACCCTCACAAATGCAGGGAGGACATGCAGACTCTGCACAGAAGGTACCCAGCTGAGAAATGAACCAGAGAACCTCTTGCTGTGAGGCAAGAATGCTAACTACTGCATTACTGCGCTGCCCATAAAATATGTTTCACAGCACTTTAAATTATACTGCTATTAATTAACGATACACTGTTTAAATTTTGCATATTTCTTGATTACATGTATACCTGTTTACCATATTCTTTATGTAATATTGTAATTTTCCTGAATCTTTCCTCACCAGGAGTCTGCTGTAAAGGGATAGCTTTCTGCCCAGCTGGACTATCCCGGTAAACAAATGCAATAAATAAATAAATAAATAAAAAAGAGTGCAAAAATTTGGAGGAAACCTCTCCCTGTGTAAATGTTTCCACTGAGTGGAAGATTTACATGTTACATCTGTTGGATAAGCCAGTCCTACTTGTCACTGTAGTCAGACACACTCATCCTAGTTAGACATTGCTGGATTTGGACACCTGCCTAAGTAAACAATCTCTAGACCCCCTTATTAATAACCCAGACCCCAGGAGAAGTCTTATTAGTAAAATGTCAGAATTTGAAGGGATGTCCTCATTGTTGTGTTGCAATACCTAAAAGACAGTGAAAGACTTGGTAGAACCCTCTGCCTGTGTAAATGTTACCACTAAATGGAAGTGTACGCATCACATCTGTTGAATAAACTAGTCCTGCTTGTTAGAATTTGTTAATGCACTCATATAAGGTGCACAATGCTGGATATGAACACCTGCCTTTCTAAGGGCACATTCTGTAGAACAGCGTAGCAACTGCTGATGCCACAGAATATGACACACACTTGTAATTTGAATGGCATGTTTGGGGGAATGGGCAATGTGGTCTGACAGACAGAAATCAATGCTTTGATGACAAATCACAGCATACTGTAGTGAGAATTCATATATCACATAATTCACATTACTTGTGTTTCAGAAGGATATATATGTGTGTCACATTAGGCAATCAATAATGCCCGACAGGGCCAGCTTTGGGCCTCTACACCCCTGGAAAGGCATTAATTACACATTAACACACACCCTGGAGGGCATTATTGCACTTAGAGAATGAGGTCTCTGTAAAATTGTTGTGTTTTACTTACCTGTATATATATATATATATATATATATATATATATATATATATATATATATGGGTTCCCTTCAGAAGCTCGAAATACTGAAATCTCGAATTTCAGTATTTCAAGCCCAAGAAGCCGAATCCACATAATAGCGAAAGTTTAGAAGTGCGAAATTCAAAACCTTGAATACCAGAGTTTTTGAATTTTGCACTTCTAAAGTTCCGTCATGGTCATGTATTCAGGTAAGTGTATGTGTGTGTTATGGGGTTTGGGTAGGGGCTGTGATGTGTGTCAGTCTGTTTTGTTGCTGTGAGGTGTGTGTGCGAGGAGAATGTAGCTTGTGTGGTGGTGTTTTGTGTCTGTTTGTATGTAGTGCGACCTCGGAGTAAGAATATTTAAGTAGGGGGTGTGGGGGGTGCAGCCCCCCCACATGGGGGGGTGCAGGGGGGCTTGGTCCCCTGCTTTCATGTAGTAGAGTGATTATGTGTGTTTAAAACCGCAAAATTCGAAACCTCCAGTATTTGAGGTTTTGAATTTCGCAGTTTTTAGTTTTCGTTGTTTTATGGATTCAACTTCATGGGCTCGAGATATTTTGAGCTTCTGAAGTGAATATATATATATATATATATATATATATATACACACATATTTTTTTTTTTTTGCTATATATTTTTTAGTATATTTTTGATGTAAAATAGTTCCTCCTCCAAGTGTTTCATACTAGCTGTAGTGTATGTTAATGGTGTTGGAGGAAGTATTTTATAGGCAACATATAACATTTAAAATATAGTCAGGTTATTTACTTTATCTTTGGTCCCTTTCTCCTAAATCATTTTAGTTGGAAGTCATTGGAGATTGAAATTACTAAATAATGACATACATTTGAGGTTCACATTTTTTTCCTTCAGAAAATTCATGCTAAAGTACATCCTTTACTTTAGCAGCTTTGTAATTTTATAAGAGAAATAATTAAATTTCTATTTTAGAGCCTTTGTTCCCCCTTTATTTTATGCTTTATTCAGATGTCTTCAGCTGAAAGATGCAGAGGTTTGTAAACCTCTTTACTGCTGCTGCTGTCAATAGTCATCTCATGCACTCTCTCTCTCTCTCACACACACACACACACACACATACACACACACTCTTTTCTGCTTTCATGCATGCATTCACTCACTCACACACACAGACAACAACATAAACACACATACACAGGATCATCTCTCTCTATCTTACTTTCATACACGCATACACTCTCTGTCTCTCTCACACACACACACGCACTTTTTATTTTACAGTAACTAAACAGCAGAAGCACTGCTTAGCCAGTGTATAATAGTAGCTCAACTGATGTCTTTCTCACACTCATACATGCATACACTTTCACACACAGACACATACACACACTTTTTTACTTTTTTTTTTACACTTGCTAAACAGCAAAAGTGCTGCTTAGCAAGCATAAAATAATGGTGGCTGTTCTGTTTTCTCAGTCCGAGCTCCATGGCAGCTTGATATGCTGCTGTGAAGTGGCAGACTCATTTTTCAGAGGGCATTACTTGTACATTAATGCCCTGCTGGAGAATGCTTGCTCTCCAATCAGGGTACTGATGTACAGTAAGCCCATTCGCTAAGGTGTGATAAACAGTTATGTCATGGGTGATAGTCACAGATGTCAACCAGTGGAGTGCCACCCATGCATTTCTGACTGTTCATCTACAGATAATTGAATGAGAGTCTTGAACTTGTGTGTGAATTATTGACAATTGTCTGTGATGTGTGTACTCTGTGCAAAGTAATTACAAGTCATACATCCAAAACATGTAAATTGCATTCATTAACTGTACCCTGCAATTGTGTTTATAGTTCTACCAGTTCACTGGGACACACTTGAAAGAGTAATGTGAGACAATGCCACAACCATCCACATACAGAAGTACACAGACTGCATTACAATGGAGTCCTCAGATCTGGAATACAATAAGCTAATAAGCCATATACAACTAATAGATGCCAGTTGGGGAAATGAACAATGTGGTCTGATAAACCACTTTCAATCTATCACAATTGCTTAATAAAGTGTACTGCTGGCAAGCTCATTTGTGTGACCAATGGCAAAGTATTAGTGAATGTATAATTATTTTTTGAGTTTTTTTATTTAGGATGAGAACTATTAGGGGGCCTTTGCTGCTCAATGTCAATTATCACACAAAGAGTACAGACTGATTTGAAAATTTGCTGCAGGATCATTTCCATACGGCCGATGTAGGCACCAATGCCCCTTTCTATCAGTCTCCTCAACCAACCCTGTCAGTGATACTATTCTCAGTGGGTACCACTGTACCAGGCCCTGGGGCAGTGCTACCTAACATAGGTGGTGCACAGATTGCAAAGGCATTGCTGACAAGTTGTGACCCAGAAGTGCTGGGTAGCTGTGCTGCCTGTGGTAGCACTGTTGCAGCAACCTCTGGAGGGGTGCCATTCCAAGCACCTGTGGCCAGTGTGTACTCCCTATACTGCTGGCCGTGTTGTAGCAGGAATGATGGTCCACATTTTATAAATGCTCTCTCTCTATAAATATATATATATATATATATATATATATATATATATATATATATATATATATATATATATATATAGTATAATATATATATAAAATGATAGCGGGAGTGGGAGAGACAACAGAGAAAAATTTCATAAATGTCATGTAACTGCCATATAGCCAAGCTAACGCATATTCCCAAATAAATATTTAGATTTATTACATCCACTGCTACAATAAAGCTTCATCTCCTTCATATTATACATATTATGTAAATAGTGTGACTATACTAAATCTGGTTAATGCATTACAAGTCATGAAATGTCTTTATGAGCTGAATAAAATGTGATTCTAAGTTATTGATCGCATAATAATAAATATCAAGTAATGCATACTAATTGCTGGTACTGCTGCTGGTGCTGCTGCTTTGATTTGAACCCAAAGACATATAGGTTTACTGAACCATTGACTAGTGCAATATTGCAAAAGCTATTCATCCAGGTATGGGCAATTAGCATCTGTTAAGTATGTATATTCAAGTATAACTCAAACCTATTTTTACAACTGTTGCTATTATTAAATGGCAAACATTCCTACCTGAATTCATACTTACCCATTGCCTCTCTGAGGTGTCACAATCTCTCCTGATGTGCATCCCTATTTCCATTAATGTCTGCAGAAGCTTCATATAACAGAAAAAAAAATAATGAAAAGCTGTTTGTGTCACCAAGTCATGATATTGCATTGCCTACTTTTGGGCCACTATTCTTACACAACTGAAGAGGGTTGTGGGGATGAAAGTATTTCTCTCATCGGTGAAGGAGGTCTGCTTTTGCCTTTTTAAGTCAGTATAATGGTGACATTATTGTTTACCTGTGCATGGGATGCCAGTAGCACTGGTGACAGCCCTAGCTAAGCTCTTCTAAGTCTCAGTCAATATAGTCACCCTGTAGAAGTCTTTGTATCTAACATTTAATAAGGAGTCCACTCAAAATCTTGGATTCTTCCTCACACCACCTCTGTGCTTCACACAGAGCACTACTCTCAGCATTGCTCACCATGTCTTCTCCAAGAGCTCTGGAAAAATGGTAGGGAATTGGCACCCATATCAGATATCACACGCACCAGCCTGTGTGCAATGACAGACAAGCTAAATAAATGCATTTGCATGACAGAAGGCACAGATATGTGGTTGAAGGCCTATTTTGTTTAGATGAGAAACATGGTGGTAAAACATGGCCATGTGTGCTAATTGGTAAATACTATAGAAATGCCCAGCAGCACCTCCAGCAAATGAGGCTTGGCACAAGTCAAGTTGTCCTGGGGCATCTTCAAGGGGGTGTTAGTTTGATATTAATGGAAATTCAATGGGTTGGGGAGGTGAAAGGGTTAAATGGTGAGAGGGTTGATTGGAAGGAAATGAGATAAGGGTGGGAGGTGCTTAAGGGATTTAGATGAGTGTAGCTGGGTAAGTAATCACATTTTGGCGTGAACTTGCTACTTGTTACAGCAGGTTTTCATCCATGACAACCTGCAGGCATTGGTGGTCAGGTAGGCCTTGGAATGGTTGGGTTTGGAAGGGGTGAGTGATGTTCAATGACAGGGACTGGTAGTAGTGAAATATATGTAGACATATATATATTTTTTTGTGCGTTTGTTGGGGATGGAGAAAGGTATAGTTATGGTCAAATGTCAGGAGGAGGAGGATGGTTTTCCTGTGTTTACTGACAGCGATCCTATTAGTTATCATCAGTGCTGTCCCATGCACTGATTGCTTTCATGGGCTTGAAGGGCTTATGTCAGTGGGGGCAGCCCACATGCTCTGTCTACTTGGGGCTTCTCTTGAGGTAATTAGTTAAAAATAAATAAATAAATAAATAATAATAATAATAATAATAATAATAATAATAATAATAATAATAATAAAAAGCTTTACATTAGCAATGCGATTCCATCTCCTGTTATTTATCATAGTTTTCATACTTGTAGTAGTAGTACTATTAGTAAAGTAACCAAAAGTAATGCACCCAGTACCCATCAAGGAAAACTCCACTTTATTTGAATCAAACACCAGCAAAATCCATTAGTTGTTTACTATTAGTAAAGTAGTATTTCTTATGTATTACCACTTGCTTAGCAGATAATTCTGAGATTGTCTGACCCCTGCTGGAGTGTCTGACTTGGGCTGCTTATGCCTGATGCATATAGTGAGCAGGCAATGGTTGTTTTTCACAAATACCTTTTTCTTTGTACTTTTGGATTGCAATTAGTCATTTGTGTCCTAATTAATTCTCTATACTTCTCTAGTCATAAGATTGTATAGCTATGCTTGATCATCTACCTGTGCAGGTAATGCTGACATTGCACTATCCCATGGAATTTGTTTGATATGGGGCTACTTATGCTTGCAGCACAAGGTGGAAACACAATAGATATGCAAGTGAAATATTTGTTTTATCCAAATGCATCATATTTAGTTTTGTCTGTATTTGCTGGATATATCAGTCATGGTTATAACATCATAACTGAATTTTACTGAAGTAGAATACATAAAGATAAGTAAGCATTATCTGATCATTACAGGTTCATCATTAACCTTTGTTGTTGTTGCTGAGAACACCGTAGCCTGGGGTTGCCCATGTCTTATGCTCAGAGTAGCCAGCCATTGCATGGTTAAGCAAAGCCTGGTTTGTTTATATGCATCTATGTTACTGTTTGAATCTGCTTAATTATTTTGTTTAATTACATGGTGAGTGTATAGACTGTTCACTGCCTACTGGCCAGTGCACATTGCGCACACCCCTGTCTGTCATGATCACCCCCAGCTGCAGGATCCTTATCTGACTCCATATCTGTGTCAGCTGGCCCTGCCTGTGGTGCTGGGAACTGTAGTTCCTGTCCTGGGACACCATGCTGCAATTGCATTCTGAATATAATGGTATGCAAGATAGCACAAACAGTCAGTGCTTTGGTAGAGGTGGTGGGGCCATATAGCAGGGCACCTCCATTTCTATCTAGATAATTGAGCCATGATTTGAGCAGCCAAACTGCATGCTGTATGATATTTAAGTCTGTGTGCACAGTGCTGCAATCGTATTAAATAGGTTTGTGTGATTTCTCATAGGTGCCATGAGCCAACATTCTAATGTATAACCTAGGTGTCCTTTTATAAAGTTACCCCTTGAAAACCATATGTGCAGGTCACAGGTGTGCTGCATGTGGAAATTATGGAAACTGTCAAGGTGATCTGCACACAAACATTAGAGATGATACCTTGTGCATTACATATCACCTGGCAGTTGATGGAGTGATTCTGATTATATACCTCCTTCCTGGTTCACCAGATGGGGCTTTTATTTTAATGTGGGTGCAGTATATGGCCCCCAGTACTTCAGAGAAATGGGGTCTGGCATAGAAATTTTGCGTGGGTGTAGCTGTCTCCTCTGGGGGATGTGTAAACCAGATATGGTCCCCCACTGATTGCAGCATTACATTGAGGAACGCATGAAACATTCTTGAGGGGGGCCTATGAAACTCACAACATGTCCCCTGCAGGTCTCTAAAAAGTCCCTGTAACTTATATATGTAAAGCTACCCATACTTTAAATTCCACTGGGATGAGTTCCCCATGATTCTCATGGGACCTCAGATGAGGAAGGCAGATGTCCACTATTTCTTGTATAGTATCTCTGTCCATCCTGTAGCACTCTAGTATTTCACGTTCATGTAATCCTTGGTACATGGTAGCTCAGACATGGTCTGAACTCCCTACACCTTCTAGGTTGAGGTCTGGCAGCAGCAGCATCTTGTATGAGAGCTTGCAGTGCATATAGGTTTGTAATGGATGCTGCATGTGTTGACAATAGGAGCTAAAATGAGTATGATATGTTATCACTTGTATTACACGTCTGATTTTTTTTGTTTCATTAGCATACAGCACAGCTGATTATATGGTCATTAGCATATTCACCTGCTGACCCTTGTTTTGCAGCCAGATGCAATGTGCACTTCTGTTTCCTGAATATTAAAATCCTGCTTAGTACACACATGGGCATAGCACAATGAGCAGGCATTTATAAATTTGGGTCACTATCTTTGTCAAACAAATGTCCCAAACTTTTTTTTTCCATTCTCTGATTTTACCAACCCACACAAATCATCTGCATATACATACACAAATCATATCTTGCCTTTCTCCTTCATCTGATTTATTTTTCCTTAACTAAAATTCTTATAAATGTAAGTCGCACATTGTTCAGTGAACTCAGCAGATAGTTCTGCCTTTCCTTTTTCCATAATAAATACTTTTTCTAGAAAACTGATGACACGTACACTTCTAGCCAGCTCTCTATGCACATATTTAACCAGGCAGTATATTATTCACCCATATTAAATTTTTAGGTGGATTGGACACACTAAATTGGCCCTAGGTGTGAGTGTGTGCATGTGTGTGCCTTCTGTGGAAGGTTGGGCGCCGGGCTGGCAACTCGACACTGTAAAACTCCACTGCCAATCATGAGCAGACAGTGATCTGCTGTGGCGACCCCTAACCGGTAAAAGCCAAAAGAAGAAGAAGAAGATTAAATTTTTTCATGCTTTGCTATGTCCTCTAAATGTTCACATTGTCATATGCCTGCTTCTGGTCAAGTAGTATTACATAACTTTTGTTTTCCTTTCTTTTCATCATTAGACTTATATGTAAACTTATTTAAAATTTGAAAACGATCCCTACTATTTACCACACAGAACAATTCCCTTGCTGTCACATTTGTGAAATAATAGGTTAGGGACAGTTCAAGTTAACCACAGGTCATTAAATGTTGCTTCACTGAAAACAAAAAATAGAAGTAAAATCTAGAAAACTAACTGCAGTGCACAATGTGTAATGCTTATGATTTATGTTATGAACTGACCTATACCTGAAATAATCAGCCATTCTGTTCTAATTGTAAATTTATCTTTCTAAAAAAAGTTTGCCAGAATAATGTACAGATCCATTTAGGGCATATTTTAGGCATAGTATAGGTCAATGCATGGCACGAACAAAAGCAAAATCTATTAAAATTACTGTAAACCCTAGGAAATACACATTAAGAAATACCAAACATTAGGTAATGTTTAATGATACTCTAGCATAGTGTACATTTATTTATATATTCATTGTTCACTGACAAGAATAATGTTTGGATCCACTGACAGTGCATCTCAGCATAGCTAATAATCCTGAATACCCAACATATAGAAATGTGTGGTGTGTCTCTATGTGTATATATATATATATATATATATATATATATATATATATATATATATATATATATGTGTGTGTGTGTGTGTGTGTGTGAGTGTGTGTGTGTCTGTATGTATATATTATGTGTTTGTATGCATTTATGTATATATATATATATATATATATATATATATATATATATATATATATATAAAAAACATTTATCAAAAAAATTTTAGGTGGCATAATTTGTCAAATATTAGGTTTTGTTGAGTAATGGAATAGTCAAATTGTGCATCGTAGAATGTAAAATAAGTGGGCAGTAGTGCTGCAACTTTTGTTTGTAACAAAGCTTATCTAATCTGAAACTATCCTGTTCTGGTTTGTGATTTATTGTACAACTGCTTGGTAGGATAAGATTTATTTTGATTTAAATTTTATTTTTATCTCTGATTTTCACTGTTTGTTGGAAGAAAGGAATAAATGTAGATGGCCAAACTCTAGCCATCACAAGGGGCCCAATCAACAAAACATTCACACAGACTATGGACTGGACACTCCAGAATTTATCTGATACAATCCAGTGTTGATTTGTGATTTACTGTGCAAGTACTTGGTAGGAGAATATTTATTTTGATTTATATTTTTTTATGTTTGATTTTCACTGTTTGCTGGAAGAAAAGAATAGATTGTAGACAGTCACCTCTAACCATCCCAAAGAGCCTAGTGAAATAAATTCACACAGATTATAAACAGGACAGTCCAGAGCTTATCTGAAACCATCTAGTGGTAGTTTGTAATTTCTTCTGCAACTGCTTGGTAGGAGAAGATTTATTTTGATTTATAATTTATTTTTTACCCCTCATTTTTACTATTATGAGGTACAACTGTGAGTAATAGTGAGCAGAAACTGTTGTGCGCATAAAGAACATCCAGTGTTTTAGTCTGACTAGCACAACTAGTACAGTAGATCAAAATGACTACTTTATAAAATATTTCCCCTTGTACAAGGATGTCTCGGTATACTTATTTGCATATTGTTTGTGTGATTTCCTCACTCAATTTGACTTAATTTATTAATTGTTTTAATTTCTTTGAAATATGTTGTCACTGATTTTGATTTTTTCTTGTAAAAGTTTGTTTCATTGTTTGTAGATGAGAACTGATTCTTTAAACTGATATTCTAGTAATGAATTGTGTTCCTCATATCTAAAGATAGATGATTTGTTTATTATTATTATTATTATTATTATTATTATTATTATTATTATTAATAGTCCAGATTTACTGAAGACGATCACACTTCTACAGTTGACACAACTTGGAAAACTCTTGTTGCATATTTATTTAATCAACCCAGTCGTTAATATAATATTAGGCAAGTGCAAACAGAACACATTTAGAAAATGAAGTTTCCTTTGCCAATAATGATCATTCAACTTCATCCTGCTGATGACTACTTTGGAATACAGGATACAAATATATAGCAATCTGAGAATTCAGAGCATGTAGATGAAATGAAAAATAAAAAAACAGAGAAGTTCACAACAAATAAGTAGTAAGAAAAATAATTTTATTAATGTCTATGATGCAAAGAGAATATACACATTGAAAAGGATACTACTTTGTTATGTACCACACGCATTACGGGGAAGGATAACATTGTTTGGTCTGAAAACATTCAGTCTACAGAAGATGATATATTTTATCCAGCAGAGAAGGTAGAAAAAAGACAAAGGACAGGCTCACAGGAAGAAATCTAAACTGAACTTCAAAGGATTAAAGAACATTACTGAAAGAAAACTCAAGACTATGGAAGTACAAAGACAACTCAATGAGAATTGTGTGCTTGCAAATGATATAAGCAGTGAAACAGTGAGATTAATAAGGCTAATAGTGATGAAGATCATTCCTTTGTAAGAACTGATAGAGCAGGCATGACTGAATTAGAAGTGGGAGAGTCTTCAAAATTAGTAAAACGTTATATTTTATTTTTTACCCCTGACTTTTACTGTTATAATGAGCAGTGACTGTGAGTTATAGGCAGCAGAAGCTATGGATGCTGCTATTGGAGGTTCAGTTATTAGAAGAATGGACATTTTCAGAAAGGACAACGAACACTGAATAGGACTATTTTTTTCACAAATCACATATAGAAAGGAGAATCAGGTCATTATGAATGAAAATGTATAGAGGTAAATACCTACATGCAAAAATGTCCCATTTTAAAAAGTTGAAATTTGTACAAGATCCAAGTCTAATTTTGGGCACACTTGTATTTAGACAGGATTGAGTCCACTTGCCAAGATAAGAGAAGATACTTTACAGCAGATACAGTACAAAGTTTGACTAATACAAGACAAGCCCTGGAATTCAATAAACTCTGTGTAGACTTTGTGCAGAGCTGTACAGAGTTTATGTGTTAACTCAACAGTGCATGGCGTGTGGCAGCGTGCAATGCATATTAATGAGGTGCAGTGCACCTAAGCTAGGTTTCATAGCACACAACAGTTTTGCTGGCCATGAAATCTTTTAAGTGAATGCAGATAGGAATTCTGTATAAGGAAGAGTACCTGCAGTGCGCAAATTTGTGCAGAATGCCACAATGATCACTGGTGCTTTACAGATAGCTGTCATTCTCTTAGTTCAACACATCTGCACAGAGGCCAACTTAATGAGAGGACAATAACCAGTAATAGGGACATATCTGACATAGATGTCACATTGGAATGTGTTAGAATGTAACAGTCTTAACTTCTTAGAGTGAGAAATGTGGACAAAGCCATAAAAATGGGGGGACAAAGAGCCAGAAATAGGGACATATTTTTCATATTGCACTTGCAAACTTAGGAAGTAGATAGAATATATAGGTTGTACATTAGCATGAACTTTCTGAAAAACATGAAGTTTGAAACTCAAATGTCAGTCATCAGTTTCTGACTGCACTTTGCAATGACATGCCGAAGATTTGACAGGAAAATAAAATATGAGGAAAAGATCACAAATATGAGACAAAAAACTGGACATTATGCACAGATCAGGACAGTTGAGAGGTACGCACTCAAATGTATGTAATATTGAGTCACATCAGTCCAGAAATAATCCCAGTGATATGGCAGAAAGCCACAAATTTGATAAGGAAAACATCTGGACATCCTGGGAATATCTGGACAGTGGAGAGGTATGAATGTGAAGTATATAGTTCAAACACAGTACAGGACAGTGTACCTACTGTGCAGAGTACTGTAATATCCCATTCTTGGCATTCTGTACTGAAGCTATATTAATTATCTGTAACAGGACATTGGACTGCCATGTAAAATGATCACCCAAGGGAAATGTGTGTATGGAATAGGGAGACACATATGAATTGTAGGAATGAACACAGGGAAAGAGTACATGTGAAACTCCCGCATGTACAGCAGATGGTGGCATGTCAGTGGAAGATAGTTGTAACAGCAACACCAAGCACATATCTGGATGGTACAGTATGGACTGTACAGTGAAAATGTGTTGTCTATGACTGTCACACAAGGTGATATAACAATGGGGATGATATGTGTGTGTGTGTGTGTGTGTGTGTGTGTGTGTGTGTGTGTGTGTGTGTGTGTGTGTGTGTGTGTGTGTGTGTGTGTGTGTGTGTGTGTGTGTGTGTGTGTGTGTGTGTGTGTGTGTGTGTGTGTGTGATAAGCATCCTTACATGAAGAATGCAGAGGACATTTATCAGCAAGGATCTGACATACAATTGAGAAGCTGTGCAAACTGATATACCTGAATATGAGTGCAGTCTCAGCAGAGGTCTCCAGCAAGGTGGACATAGGTAAAGGATCATGACAAACATTGCAAGAACCAACTGCAATCATGGGCAATATCAGAGTCATGCCACCACTAATTCCATGCCTCTGACATAACATCTGTGATGTGGAGTGAGACTAGATGAGCCTGAACACACACACATGACAACTATTATGATGCATCCACACTCTATGAAGGTAACCACACACACTGTCCTGGTACTATAATATCTGCTGGAGGCATTACAAGGGACACTGCTATATCTGTATGTGACAGTATGGGCAATACAGACTAGTTGCCTTGTGTGCATGGCATATATCTATGGCACAATCTAGACTGTCATGAATGATATACATGCCATTAATGTTGTCAAACACCTATATATGCAGTGTGTGCATAAGCTGAACAGGTAGCATGCATGCATCTGGTGTAACAATTCTCTATGGCCAAGAACACTGTATCAATGGGCCCAGACAATATCCCAGGATGGCTTCCAAATAGCATGAAACATGAATTATAAGGCCCTCTGGAATTACTATTAAAGTGTAGCCTCCAAACAGCCTTTGTGCCTCATGAACTGAGAACAGCAACAGCCAACCCTTTCCACAAAGGTGGGCCATCTACAGACCCTGGAAACTACAGACCCATAATTCTCACTAGCCTTATATGTAAAGCCACGGAAATAATTATCACAGAAATGATCAATAGAGATATAGTAAACCCCAGTTTGGTTTTGTCAAGAGGTAATGCCTACTCAACCTGGTGTACTTCTCTGAGAAAGTCATCAAGGGATTGGATGAGGGCAAAATGGTACCTACCTTGACCTGGACAAGGTATTTGACACAAGATCCCACTCTGGCATTGGTGACAAACTCAAGAGGCTAGGTACAAACTCATATGTCACCCAGTGGATATCCAGCTGGCTCACAGACAGGACCCAGGAAGTTATAATTGGGGAGTCCACCTCTACAAAAAGGCCAGTCACAAGTGGAGACCCTCAGGGATCAGTCCTTGGACCTCTCCTTTTTTGGCATTTACATCTCTGAAGTCAACGCCAATGTCAATGGTCTCTGGCTGACTACATTTGCAGATGATTGCAAATTAGGAGCTGTCATTGAATCCCACACTGACACAAATGTTCTCCAGGAAGGACTGACACAGACAAACTGGGGTCAGAGCCATGGCCTAAAACTAAATGCCAAGAAGTGCATAATAGTATGCATTGGAAAGTCATCCACCCCTGGTAACTATCATATTGACAACACAGCCCTTAGAGTTGACTCAGTAGTTAGGGACTTAGGGACACACATAGAAAGTAATCTAGCCTTTGACTATCACATGTCTACAGCAGTGAGAGGATCATTCTGTGTTGCACAACTTATAAACAAAGGTATGGCATCTAGGTCCAAGGAAGTCATTATTCCACTGTATTCAGCATTCATCAGACCTGTCATTGAGTGTAATACCTCCTGTGGTATGTACCTAACCAGGCATATCCAGCAAATAGAACATCCATAGGGGTTCCTCACTAAAATAATACACGGCATATGTAAAATATCATATAAAGACTTCCTCAAGGCCCTATCCCTGTATTCTGTCTCCTACAGGTTTTTGAGGGGAAATCTATTACTGGCATATAGGGCATTGTCTGACCCCACTCTGATTGACCTCCTACATATTCACAAAACAAACAGCACCAGACTTACCTGTTCTAAAAACTTAAACCTTTCCTGTGATATAAATAAGACCTTCTGGAGAGACAGGTATGTATCCCAGAGGCAATCCCATCTTTGGAACAGGCACCCCATCCATGTGAATCAGAGTTCCTCCATAACCCAATTCAAGTGTAGCTTGGACAATTGGATGGGGAACAAGAAATTCATCCCTGGTTTGGCAACTATTTCTGTAATGGACACAGGCAACCTATAAATGGTTCATCTTCCAGGCCTCTGCTTGTAAATGTTTCATCTCCCAAGCCCCTGCTTACACATATCAAGGGTATCAAAACTTGTCAGAGATTTGGGATGCATGGCTAGGCTTAAAAAAGCCCTTGTGGTGATTAGCCTAGTAAACACCTATGCACCTATGAACCTATTGGTGTTTTGCACCATCAAACAGTCATGTATATTCCCCAGAAAGAATACCTAGATATGGCCAATAAACTGTGATAGTGCTCTGTGACAAAGGTGGTACACTTCAGTTACACATCACTAGAAGATGTGTAGGGAGGTACATGGAGAAGGGTGCACTGTACACAATTTTTGGTGAGATGACGGCTGGGAACCATGAAGTTACTGTGGTCTGTGATGTGCATGTCCTTCACATACCCAGTGCTTGTGTTACATTCAAGGGAGTAGTCTGCACTGTGACCACATGCTGGTGGATGTACCACTTACCCTTTACCCCAGGACACAGGTCACATACCTATTGGTTTAATTATAGGGTATGATGACTACATTATACTTGAGTGGTGTGTCTGTTTCCTAATTCAATAAATCCCTCCAGGTGTGTCATTAATGCAGGTTTTGTCATGGTTGTGGCAGCAGTCTCTGGTATGTGTTGATCCCATCTGTATTATGCAAATATCACATTTGGAGTCAATGATTGCCCACAAGCTATAAGCCTTCAGACAGCTGTTTGGACACAGCATGTGTATGTCATCTGTGATGTCCGTCACTTAACTAATGGGCAAGAAAGTGCCTAGCAGACAACCCTGATGTACTGACTTGATCACTAGACCTGAGATATATGTCATGTCACACATTTCAACATAGTGAGATGCCAAGTATGTCATACACTGGTCTATCCATTTGGTGATATAACTGTTTATGGCCACATATGACAATGTTAATTAAATGCATCAGTGTGGATTTTTGTCAAATGCCTTGACCTGTTCAATTTCCACAAGATGATACTGTTGTCATCATGCATGCTCTGGCTGACCTCTATGAAG
This sequence comes from Protopterus annectens, assembly GCF_019279795.1. Lineage (NCBI taxonomy): Eukaryota > Metazoa > Chordata > Ceratodontiformes > Protopteridae > Protopterus > Protopterus annectens. The sequence goes on along the minus strand of NC_056730.1, from coordinate 969,059,531 downwards.
ACATCTATCAGATGTAACAAAACTGATGCAACAGTAATACCTTACACAGGTGTGTTGCACATACCTGGAATATTACTAGTATACATGTAGAAGAGGTCCATGATGACATGTTGGTCTACCTCACAGTTGAGGAGAGTAATGCATGTACAGCAGAGGAGGGCATGTCCTCAAGTGTTTCCCCCCCAACTTAGGTGGATGCATGTTGATGTACACCCTTGTATGGGATCATAATTTGTGTGGAGGGTGTGGTGAACTGTGTACTCAACTATATCAGGAAGGTGTACATACTGGGTCACACCATAGGAGATCTGTGATGTTGTCACTGTACATTGATTCCATCTGATAGACCTGGATGAAGGTAAGACAGTGCATACAGCCTACTGTGATCTGGCCTAGGGTTTTGACACAGTCACACATACAGGTATCAGTGAAAAAAACCCTCAAGCAGGGGATGAAACCTTACATCAGTTGATGGGTAAGCAAATGGCTCACTGACAGAACACAACATGTAAAAGTTGGTGAATCATCCTGTACCAGTAGAGCTGTCACCACTGCCAAATCCCAGGGATCTGTGCCTGGCCATTCATTGTTTGAACTGTATTTCTTGACAGTTCAGGTTAAAGTATATGGCCTTTGGCTTACCAAGTTTGATGATTCTTGCATATTGTGTGCTATCACTGAGTCCACCAATGGTGATAACATAGTATAGGAGGAGCTAACACACATAGCCGAATGGTGACAAAGGCACAGGATGTACACATACTGTAAATGCAGAAATGAGTGTTTGTTGTGTTGTCCATCTGAAAAGTGGAATTCCATGTTAATCACAGCATTGACAACAGTCCTGTTATTCAGAAACCCAGCAATGCAAGTACTGGGAACACATTTAGATAGCAATCTAAACTATGACCACCAAGTGTCCACACTGCTATTGAAATCCTATGTTATGCACATCATATCATGCCATCATATTGAGATCTTAGGATTGTATGACAGCATTGTAGTCAAACCTCAATACAGCACTAATAGAGTATAATGCTCTTTTTTACATGTACCTCACCAGACACATGTAACACCTGGAGAGACAACATGGCTTTCTCAGCAAGATAACACAGGACCTACACACCATGCTTTGATGTATGTGGATAGATTAAAAGCCATGTAAATGTAAAATTTATTGTGCAGGATGAGCTGACGTCTGCATGGTCCCCTCGACAGGCTCTGACCCTGCCCTGGTGGGAATAATACATATCCAAAAATGGGCTATAGCTGATGACATCAGCAGTGTCTATTGAGGAGAAGATAACAGTGTCCCACATGCTGGTGTAAAATGCTCTCTGTAATATCAAGCAACAGATCACTCACACTTGACTGCAGTGAGAATAGAACCCCTACCTATGTAAGTACATAGACTGTAGAAGGCAGTACTTTATGGAAGCACCACAACTCAAGTCCAACTTGGAGTGTGTTAGATAACACTTTATAGTTGATGACCTGAGCAGTGTCTATTGAAGAGAAAATAACAGTGTCCCACATGCTGGTGTAAAATGTTCTCTGTAATATCAAGCAACAAATCATACACACAGTTGAATGCAGCAAGCATAGAACCCTTACCAATCTAAGGTACACAGACTACAGATCTTTACATAAGCACCACAGGTCAAGTCTGACTTGTCACGTGTCAGACAACACTTTATAGCTGATGACATTAGCAGTGTTTGTTGAAGAGAAGGTAATAGTGTCTCACATTCTGGTGTAAAATGCTCTTTGTAATGTCAAGAAATAACTCACACACATTTGACTACAGTGAGAACAGAACCCCTACCTATCTAAGTACACAGACTACAGAACACAGTACTTAACACAATCACCACAACTCAAGTCTGAGTCTTACCCCAGTGCAGGTGAACTTATAGTACATGACATTGGCAGGCCATTTGGGAGACAAGAGGTTGGGAGGCCTGTATGAAATGGGTGTGTAGGCAAGAACACATATCAAAATACTGGCAATCTATGTAATTGGAGAAGAACTTTAGGATACACATGTCTGGTCTGCTGTCTAGGCACACACCCAGTCAACTGTAGTGAAAACAGAACCCCTACCTACTTAACTACACAGACTACAGAACACAGTACATTATACAAGCACCATGGCACAAGTCTGATTTATACAAGAGTGCAGATGAACTTATAGTAGATGACATCAGCAGACCATGTGGGAGACAAAAGGTTGAGAGGCCTGTATGAAATGGATGTGTAGGCATGAGCAAGTATCAAAATACTGTCAATCCATGTAATTGGAGAAGTAACTGTAGGATACACATGTTGGTTATGCTGTCTAGACACACACACACCAAGTCAACCGCAGTGAGAACAGAACCCTACCTATATAATTACACAGACTACAAACACAGTACATTACGCAAGAGCCAGAGCACAAATCTGATTTATACATGACTGCAGGTGAACGTATAGTATATGACATCACCAGGCCATATGGGGGCAGCAGTATGTGAGGCCTGCATAGGCACATAACTTCGTATCTTCATAAATTCATAGCTTTGTATAAGGCTATTAGCCTAACAGCAGTAGAGTGTTTAGAAGCCTAAAAAGTATAAAAACACAAGTACCTTTATTGAGCATAGTTGGATGTTAGTTTTTGGAGAGCTTGTTTGTGAGCAGCACCAACTGGCCCTGTCCACGAGGGACATAGATGCCAGCCTAGAGGTTTCTTTACAATCACCCAACCAATAGTTAAGGTTGCGCTTGAACAGGGTCATTGAGCAGCACAGCTTCACATGCAGTGGACCCTATTACAGAGGGGTGTGATTTATTGTGGGATATATCTGTCTCCCCAGCATGTTCTGTTTATGTGGTCTATGTTAGTTCATTAAAAACTAACTTCAGAGAACAGCCCTTCATCAAACATAAATCAGTGAACAGTCATTCATCGAACATTCACATCAGTGAATGTTTTTCACAGGGCAGTGAGTTACTTGGACAACATTAGGAAATTTGCCCTTTTCCCCACTGTAGTGCGATCTTGGAGTTGGTATATATATATATATATATATATATATATATATATATATATATATATATATATATATATATATATATATATAAATAGGGTGGTGTGGGGGTGTAGTGGGCATAATCCCTCACCTTAGTGGGTTTGATTTACTGCGGTGTGTGTGACGGTCAGTATGTTGACCAAGTAACTCACTGCCCTGTGAAAAACATTCACTGATGTGAACATTCATTGAACGGACATTCGCTGATTTACATTTGATGAATGGCCATCAATTAAGTTAGTTTTTGACAAACTAATATACACTCCCATTTATGTCACCAGCTAGGATGAGAACCCTGGGGAAAATTATAGTGGTCCCATTTTAATTGCAGATGTCCATCATTTACAGAAAGGCAGGGTCCAAGACTGCACTGCAGGCAGCCATAGCTCAGTTATCAGCAACCTGCATAATACTGAGTACAGTGACAGGTTTGTCAGTCTTTCCATGTATGTCATGTTTGGAGGCCTGGGAGTCTCCCAGGTATAACCCTGTGTTGTCTCTAATTGCTTAAGGTGTCTGGTGAGGTACAGAGCGATGTGAGCATTGTAGTCCATTATTGGTATGATAAGGGTAGAGTGGGTTCAGGCACCTAGGCAGCAAGACTTTTCCCTGTGGGACATTTGGTTGGGGACACATGGCTGAAGTGACATTCAGCTGCAGAGAAATATGGCTGTTTGCAAATTTCCTGTGGGAAAAAAAGAAGAATGTAGTGCCAAGCCCACAACTTCAATAACCAAATGCACAGGGAGAAAATAATGTCCATGGCCCCCAAGACAACATGTGACAGCAGGCAGTATGACAGGCATCAGCAGCAGGCTGGCCAGTGGGCATGTCAGTGGCAGTAAAAATGCAGTGCACAATGGGAAACACCTTTATAATTTGTGTGTGTAGATCACTACCCCCCTTCACAGTGTCTAGGGGAACATTACCTAGAATGCATGCTGGAGCATAAATGTGACTACAGTAGCATGCAAGATTTCCTCCGTGCTGCAGCACACTTCTACATGTCATAGTTGCATAAGCATGTACTGTACATTGAGCACAACACGTGTTACTTCTTCTGCCCTCATGCACTTGTTATTAAAGCTGTGGGTATGGTAGTGTGTGCTCCTCTTAGCCTATGGGGAGTTTGCAAGCAGCCATACTTCTCTGCAGCTGAATGTCATTTCAGCCACATGTCCCCAACCAAATGTACCACAGGGAAATGTCTCACTGCCTAGGCACCTGAACCCAGGTAGAGCACAGCAGTGGTATGACTTCCCTGGTCTTAGATGTGATGCCCATATGTAAGATTTGAGTAATGCAGATTGTGTGTGTCACCACTATGGGCACATAGTGATGAAAATGTAGATTCACATCAACATGTGTTCCCAAGTCTCACAACACTGTGGTTGAGCTTGGGGGGGTGCTATGTATATCATAATTAGCAGGGGTACTTCATTGACAGAGGTGAAAAAGAGTAATTGTATGCTTAAAGTTCAGTTCATGAGTTTGTCACCAATCATCAGTCTGTGTCGGCCCCTACTATAATATGCTACCATCATTGGAGGATTCTATATGAGTGTGTCCAGTTAACAGTCATCTGCAAACCTGGTAAACCACAGGACAGCTACTGTTGCTTGTACTTCAGGGAAGTATTTCTGAACAGTTGAGGGCCCACCACAGATCCTTGGGGTATTCCACTGGTGAGTGGACTAGTGGTGAAGGTACAGTCTCCAACTTTGAGATTGTGTGTTCTGTCATTGAGCCATTTGGCTATCCATCTAATACTGTATGGCCACATTCCCAGATCGGAGATATTCACTATGAGACATGAAATGGTGATAGTGTCACAGGCCTTAGATAATGCAACATAGGCAGTATGTCTTGTTATCCCTCATCCAGGTCTTTGGGGTCAGTATACAAGAAGTCCACAAGGGTCAATAAGCAAGATCTAGTCTTGACAAAACCAAAATGGGTAGGGTCAAGTGTGTTGAAGGTCACCTATGCCCCTGTGGATATGGTCCATGCTGATTCCTGCAGTAGCCTTGCAGATAAGGCTTTTCAGGCATATGGGTCAATAGTGGTAGTTCTGAATGTTACCAGATTGATGTGCATCGCATAGCACACAACATTTAATATTACATTTTGTAGTGTGGTTGATATATATGTGGAAAAAGTACTGAGACCCCAAGGTTGTAGTGCTGGGGGGTACCAACACATGGATTTTAAATACATCTAGTTACATAGGGCCCTCGGTTTGTAATGTTTCTACATCTAATTTCATGTCATACAAAGAAAATGGACAGTAAACAGCGGTAATACAGCATACTATATACATTTCTATAGCTTAACATGCAGCAGGTTAGCGCAATGGTTAGCAAAGTGCATATGCATGTGAGATACACATGCAGTGTGTAAATGAGAGCCACATTGCTAAAGTCTGGGAGTTAGTATTGAGTTGCTGTAATACACCTTCTACTTAACTGCCTCTGTGCCAGCATGTGTTAATGCAGTTAATGCAGTGATACATTACTTTTTGTGGCCAGATGGTACTGGATTCAAATACAACTGAATTTAACACTTTTAAGTACTTTCCTATTACCATTGATGCATGTTGGTTTTGTGATGTGCACCATCTCACAATAATGCATTGAAAAAAAGAAGTGGGGAAGACAGAATAGTGGTAAAATGGGGAGCAAGCAGGGGAAGAACAAATGGGGAGCAATACAGGAATGTGCAGGAGGGAGGTAGGAAAGAATCAAAGTTATCCATTTCTTCAACTGTAAAAACTGATAATATATGCAGAATATTAGCTTAATTTGGACTGTCACCCCCAAAGAGAGGGGTGACTACAGCACAATCATGTTGTATAGCCAACTGAACCAAGTGAATCAAATGTGTCAAGAAGACGTGTGTGGAATGGAGAGCTATGTACAGGATGGTTTTGTTTTTGGGAGAGCTATGTACAGGATGGTTTTGTTTTTGTGGGGCAGGTGCCCATTTTTTTTGGGGGGGGGGATGTTAGGGAAGGGAAGTAGGTATGCCTCGGTCTGGTAAGTTGGTTAATTGAGGAAGCAATTGTAGACAGACAAGACAAACAAGACAAGTGACAGGGATCATGATGGTCACAAGAGGTCAGTGGACACCATGAATGGGGTGAGGATGGAGACATCCAGGATCCATGGTTGTCAAGGTGGATGACAGTGAAAACTGAGTCCTCACCCACTGGACTGTCATCACTGTCACCTCATTCCATCACTGGCTGGAGTGCTCAATGTCTTCATTTCCTCCTGGTCCTACATAAAATGAGGGAGAGCAGCCCTTCCAGCTGACATAGGCATGCATCAACCATGCAGTGCACAAACAACACTATGTACCATCCCCTGGCAGTTCATTGTGGGTGATAAACTCACCACCTCTGCCACTGCTCCCTGAGGGAAACACTGGACTATCCTCCAGGGCAGAACTACCTGAAGGAGCAGGTAGTGCAGGGGCAGCAGAGATGGTGCTGCTAGGTTGGCTCCCAGCCATGCTGAGCAATGGTGCCGGGTCCAGTGGAGTGGAGGCAGGTGGATAATGTGGGATAGGCCTACTCCACTATGCTGTGGAGCATTTCATGATGTGGTATACATGGATGACATGGTAACAATTTTACGACACATAATAACATAAAACAACAACAACAAAAAAAGATAGATAAGGGTTGGGGTGAAAGAAAGAAAGAAAGAGAGAGAAAAAAGAGATAAGATTAGTACCTTCATAAGTAACACACAATGCATTAATACAATTATTTGACTCTATTATCTTAATCTTTACTCTTAAGACTACCACCCCCTAATAGATAACTATTACTTTTAAGACTATCAGCTCCTAACAGATGCACACTATTCTACAGATTGCAGCAAGTTCTCCTTTGCATGCCTATATACTGCACATATGCTTGTACCAATTATACAGATTACAATTTACAGCAGGACATGTGTGCCACTGGTACAGAGCTTTTACTTTAAACTTTTAAGTTACACATAACTGAAGAATTAACAGTATTGTATAGTTAGGAAGTCTGGTATTTGAACCCACCATCTCTGACTAAAGTCTAATATTGTACTCTTGGTTTGTGCTACAGACTAATGCATGCATACTTGCTTTTACAGTTGAGAAATGCATGCTCAATTTGATACAACTGTATAAAATACCAAACAAGATATCTTGAACTTTTAATTCTGCAATAACACTACTCTTATGTTGCATACACCCCACATGCCTCCCTCATCCTCACTAATCTAGCACCAGGGGTCCTAACATTGCACTCCTTTTCCATGGCAGCTGTGGAAAAAGCAGAACAGAATACCATTATGAATGCCAGTCTTGCCTATATTCATCTTTTAAGCCTTACAAGTACTCTCTGTAGTTGATCTGTGGGATGTCCGCAGTCCTATATTCCTTGATCCAAGGATTGAGGGTATTCCTCTTCCTCAGAGTGGTGCCTACATTGGTATCCAGTGTGTGGGATACCAGTGGCACTGGATACAGCATGGGCCAAACTATCCCAAGCCTCCAATTTATACTGGGAGCCAGAATGATCCCTCTGGCACTGTGGTATTTCACTAGGAGTCCAATAAAAATCATGGACTACTGGATACCCCATCTCTGTACCCTAAAAGACACACCCTCTTCATGAGCACCTGCCATGTCTACCATGGATCAAAAGCAATGGAGGCTGATGGTTTCCCACCAGTTCCAGTTTTCACATTTACTGGGAGTGTGCACACTGTTTGAAAATGTTGTGCATCTCACACTACCGAGCAACGTGTTTGCAGTTTGGGAAGTGGTGCACAACTGTGGAAAGCAATGTAATTTCAAGGTTATTTGATGTACAGGCAATGTGTATGTGTGTTTGACAAATTTGGAAGGCCATGGCAGCCCAGACAACAGAAATATACTTACAGGAATACAGTACAGTATACCCACAGTCGTGCATTTGATAATATATGGATAACACATAGATACATAAATAAATGTCTGATAAAATACTAATGTTTCAGCCCTCATACATATAATTAATATCAGCTACACTATGTTAAGTGTTATAAGTCAGCGTGACTAAAATGGGAAGTGGAACAACATTAAAAGTGCAAGTGCATGGAATATGCTGTATTCGAACCCAGGATCATGTGTCCGGCAGTCCTACACTTATACCTGTTGCCACAAGAAGGTTGAGAAAATGCTTTTCTATGTTGCAGTTCATTGCTATAAACTGCAATGTCAGAACAATAAAACAAAGGTTGGACACAGTGTATTAGAACCCAGGACTATTTGTATACCAGACCTATACTTATACCGACTGCCACAGGATTAGTTACATGACATGCCCTACCTTACTATTCATACTTATGGTGTTGCTATTAACTGCAGAAAAACTTTGCTTACCAGGTTGGTGAGATATCCAGTAATATTAACTGAATGCATCCGGTCTCTAGTTTTGTCTGTCTGGGTCCTGTCTGCTTCCTGGGTGGATCAGTTTGCATACTGATGTGCTTCACGCACACCAGATAAACACAGCCAAATCTGCCATTCATTTTTCTCCATTTCCCCTGTTTGCACTAAGCGGCACAGTGCACAAACACTGGGAAAAAAATGAGATGGCGCGAGAAAAGAATTCAAACCCAGTACCATCTGGCCCCAAAAAGAAAAGTATTGCTGCATTAGCACATGTTCCCACAGAGTCAGGTAAGTAGCAGGTGGGTTTCATAATCTCAATACTGTTAGACTTTAGAAATGCGGCTTATATTTGCAGGTGTATCTCACATGCATATACACTTTGCTAACCATTGTGCAATGGGAAACTACATATTATTAAGTATTACTGCTGTTTATTGTCCATTTTTTGTGTATGACATGACACTACATGTAGAAACTTTAAAAAATGAAGGCCCTATCTCACTTTATGTCACATATTTACAATACATCCATGCATTGCTCTCCCTCCCCCCAAGCACTGCAGCCCTGGTGTCTCAGTACATCTTCCACGCATATATAGCATACACTGTAGAAGGTAATATCAAATGTTGTGTCATATGCAATGCATATCAATTGGGTAACATGCAGAACTACAACGATTGACCCATAAGCCTAACAAGCCTTATCTGCAAGTCTAGGGAAGGGATCAACATGGACTTTATCCAGAGGGACACAGATGACCTTCAACACACTTGAGTCAACCCATGTTGTGTTTGTCAAAGGATAGATCTTGCCTATTGAACCTTGTGGACTTCTTTCATATTGACCCCAAAGACCTGGATGACAGATAACAGGACATACTGCCTATGTTCAGTTATCCAAAGCCTTTGACAATATCCCCCATTCATGTCTCATAGTAAAAATGTCCCATCTTGGAATTAAGCCATACAGTATTCCAACTGGCTCACCAACAGAACACACACTCTCAAAGTTGGGGACTGCACTCACCCCACTAGCCACTTACTAATAGAATACCCCAAGGATCTGTGCTGGGCCCTCAACTGTGTGAAAACTACTTCCCTGAAGCACAGGTGATGGTAGATGGCCTGTGGCTTACCATTTTTGCAGATGACTGTTAATTGGACGCACTCATATAGATTCCCCCAATGATGGTAACATATTACAGAAGGGGCTGACAGAGACAAATAATTGGTGCCAAACTCACAGACTGAAACTTACAGCAAATTCTGCCTCATTGTCCCCTTTGGTAATGAAGCACCTGTACTAATTATGATATAGATAGCACCCCCTCTCAGCTCAAACACAGTGTTGTGAGACTTGTGAACATGTGTTCATAGCAATCTACACTTTCATGACTATGTGTCTGTAGTATTGAGACACATATTCTGCATTGCGCACCTCATACATATAGACATCACATCTAAGACCAGAGAGGTCATAGCTCTGTTGCACTCCACACTTATCAGACCTCTAATTGAGTACAAGGCTTCCTTCTGTCTGTACCTCACCAGACTACTGCAGCAATTGGAGAAAAAAATAGAGGTTTGTGAATGCGAGAATGCAGGTCCTACAAACATCACATACATGTAAGGACTATAAGACCTGTCACTGTACTCAGTATCCTGCAAGCTGCTGATAGGTGACCTATGCCTGACCTACAGAGAAATGTCAGACCATGCCCTACTGGAAATGCTGGACATCTGCAAAACGAATGGGACAGGAATAATGTGGCCCAGGGTTCTCAACTTAAAGTGTGACATAAACAGAACATGCTGTGGAGACATATATATCCCCCAGCAACTCACATTCCTCTGTAATAGGCTCCCACTGCATGTGAAGCAGTGCTCTTCAATGACCCTGCAGTAGTGCAACCTTCACTACTGGTTGGGTGATTGTAAAGTCACCTCTGGGGTGCACCTCTGTCCCTCACAGACAGGCCTAGTTGTTGCTGCTCACAAAATCGCTCTATTAACAACGACCATCTAAATATGCTTAATAAGGGTACTTGTGTTTTTACACAGATAGGCTTCTATTGATTCATGTGTACTGACAATAATGTACTCCTAAAACTTACAAATGCAATATGTGAGAGATGCAACTATACATTGAATCGAGAATAAATGCTCTCTCTCTCTCTCTCAGGTAACAACAAACCAGATGTCAAACAGGTTGTCAGCACACACACTTCACCTCTTCAACAAATCAAGTGCACAACACTTAACTCCACATACACAGAGGTACTCAGAAGCTTACCAAAAGAGCAGAGACCTTGCAAATGCAAACCTTCTGCACACATTACAGTCCCAATGGAACCCACTACACATAAAAACAAGTGTATCAATGTGTCACGCATTAAGCCCTTAAGGCAAAACACCTGAAAACCAATGTCTTGGTCATAGATTAATCCATAGTGAGACACAAAGATGTCTCCCTCACCAGGCTGTAGAAGTAGAAAGTCACAGTCAGGTGCCTGTCAGGTGCCAGCATCTGCAAAGTCATGCATGCACTCCAGTTTCTCAACAACAAGCACAGTTACACCTCTGTCGCACTCCATGTTGGAGTAAATGATTTCAGACGTACCTCACTGAACTATATGAAGAGATATATAACTAATATATCAAAGTATGTGTCCCAGACAGTTATATTCATAGCCCTAAGCAGCATTCTACCTTCACCTAGGATGATGCCTCAATACAAACAAAAAAATTATCACCTACAACAGTTGGCTTAGCTACTGGTGTCAATCCAGGGGGATCCAGTATTTGTCAGCCTGGGATGATATGGTTGACAGACCATGCTGCTTTGCCAGGGCTGGTCTTCATCTGTCACCTCTTGCCTTTCGGTTACTGGCCAAGGTACTTGCCTCTCCCATAGTGTCTTCTTAGGCAATGTCATAATGACAAAATTCTTGATGTAAGAATATCCTCAAAAGACAAACTCAAGGTCATGGTGCTTAATGCTAGGAGTCTAAATCAGAAACTACACTCAATGGAGGCACTACCTACTTGGGAATATGTTGATGTTTGTGCAGTCACAGAGACGTGGCTTAGGGCAGCAGATAGTACTCCAGACATGAAAGGCTATAATGCCTTCCACATTTTCAGACCAGAAAATAAAAATGAATGAACCAAAAGAGGAGGTGTTACCTCTTCATAAAAGACAATACACTTCAAGACTGGTTAAGCAGTATGATTGCTTAGAGTTACACCAAGTCCAACTCACTGTAGGAAAGACCCCCTTCCACATCATTGTTAGTTACAGGTCTACCAACATGAACTATGAAAACCACACAGTGCCTTCCTGGACCTACCTGAGTCACTCATAATACAGCTAAATATCTTAGGCAAGGGTGACTTTAACTATTCTTCCATCGATTGGGATACATATATGAGCTGAAACACACTCACCCTAAGGTTCCTGCACTTTGTAAACACAAATGCTCTGGAAGAGTTAGTCTGCACCCCAGGGGTCTTGAATGCCCTTGACCTAGTACTTACCAACATCGGAGATTGCTGCACCACCCTATGTATGAGACCCTCTCTGGTAAGATCTAACTATAAATCATTCACTTTCAATGTTACAATCATACCTAACCCCCTCAGGATCCAAAAGGTTGAAAAGTTTCTGCAAAGCCTCCTAAGTGCCATCACTGACAGTACAGACAGCTATATGGAGGTGTACACAAATGTCCTGTATAAACATCTTTACAAGTGTAGAGACGTAGCCATACCAGAACAGATCAAAATTTGCTCACAAAAAACAAGTTGATTATACAACAAGAGAAAGAAACTGATATCCAGGAATTAGAGAGAACAGTCTCAGCAGAAGAACTTAGCTTGAACAAGCAAATCAGACATTTTGTAAAGTCCTCTAAAGCTAATTACAAAACTAAATTAGCATCCACAGCTAAGGATAATCACAAGACACTCTTTAGCCATGTCTGCAATGTAAAAGGGAAGGCCCAGCTTTGCACCAAATTCATAGTGGATGGTACCACTCATACTGAACCTGAGGGCATTGCCAACCTGTTATCAGACAGGTTTGGCAAAAATGTCACACCTCATAGCTCTTAACCTCTTAGCACAAAAATCTGGACAGAGCCAAAAACAATGAGAGACAAAGCCCCCAAAATAGAAACACATTCTAAATATTGTTCTTATAAACTTAGAAAGTTGCTAGAATAAAAGGTAGTGTGTTACCATGCATTTTCTGAAGGATATGAAGTCAGAAACTCAAATGCCTGTCATTATATAGTGAATTCAATCCTCACTAATTTGCCACAAAATTCCAGAAAACCACAAATATTATGAGGAACAGACTAAAAATATGAATAAAAAGTCTGGACATTTTACAAAAATCTGGACAGTTGAGAGGTATGTCACACCCCTGTCTCCACCAATCATACTCCTAAGCATACATGTCACCGGTTCTCTACCTATTATCTCCAAAGAACAGGTCATAACCACACTCAGCAAGGCCAAAAACATAGCCTGTATGGGACTGGATAACATTTCAGGCTGCTTTCTAGACACTGTAAAGCAAGAGTTAGTGGAACCACTGAGTACTCCCTTCAACCACAGTCTAAGTACTGGCTTAGTCCTGCCAGAGTGAAAAACAGTAACCTTAATCCCCTTGTACAGAAGGGAGCCTTCAACTGATGCAAGGAACTATAGACCCATAAGCCTGACCACCCTTGTCTGTAAGGCCATGGAGAGAATTATCTTGGACCTTATCAACAAGGACATTGATGACCGTCAAGCTCTTGAACCGATCCAGTTTGGCTTTGTTAAGGGAAGTTCATGCCTGTCAAACCTAGTGGACTTCTTTAAGAGTGTCACCAAAGCCCCGGATGAAGGCAAATCAGTACATACTGCCTGTCTCAACTTGGTCAAGGGCTTTAACACAATCCCCTACTCAGGCATCATTGAGAAACTCACACAAAAGGGGCTTAACCCATACATCATTAGATGGGTAGTGAATAGGCTCACCAACAGAAAGCATACAGTCATAGGTGGGGATTCTACCTCTACCAGCATACCTATTACCAGTGGTGTTCCACAAGGGTCTGTACTGGGCCTCCTACTGCTTGGAATCTATTTCTCAGAAATTCAGGCAATAACAGATAGCCTGCGGCTCACCAAGTTTGCTGACAGCTGCAAACTGTGCAATCATTAAATCCCCAAACTATGTCAACATACTACAAAATAGGCTTACACAGATAAATGATTGTTGCCAAAGCTACAGACTTAAACTTAACCCCCACAAATTCACTATTATCCTTTTCAGCATTGGAGAGGTCCCTGCAAATGACACTATTAATAACACCCCCATACGTTCCAAGCCAATGGTGAGAGATTTGGCAATGCAGATTGACAGCAACATCAACTTTTATTATCATGTGTCCACAGTGGTAAGGAAGGCCTTTTACATTGTACACCTCATAAGTAAAAGCATAACATCCAAGACTAAGGATGTTATCAATCTACTTTACTCATCCCTCATCAGACCAATAATGGAGTACAATGCTCCCTTTTGCATGTACCTCACCAGACACCTGCAGCAGCTGGAGAGACCTAAGAGGTTTCTCACCAAGAAACTCCAGGGACTTCAACACATGACCTACATGGACAGGCTGAAGGCCCTGTCACTGTACTCTGTATTTTATAGACTGGTGAGAGGCAACTTGTGCCTGGTCTACAGAGGACTCTCAAACCCTGTCTTAATGGAAATGCTACACCTCTGCAAATCCAATGGAACAAGAATCACTCTTTGTAGGGACCTTAACCTAGCCTGCAACATCAGTAGGACATGTGGGAAGAGACAGATATGTCTCCCAGGGGTTGCCAGTCCTATGGAACAAACTCCCAGTTCATGTAAAACTGAGCTCCTCAATGGCCCTATTTAAGCATAGCTTGGACATTTGGATGGGAGATCATAAATTTACCCTGGGGGTTTCACCTATGTCACTCTTAGACAGGGGCACCCAGTGCTGATCATGGATTTGAAAATATGGACTACATATCTTGGCCTGTAAGGGATCAATGGTAGAACTTGGCTAGGCTTGTAAAGGCCCTAGGGTCATTAGCCTAGTTACCTCCTAAGAACCTAGAACCATTATGGTAGTAGCCCCATATGAACCTATGAAGTTATGAACCTATGCAGGCCTGCCAACATCTTGTTTCACATGTAGCCTGATGATGTCATCTACTATAAGTTCAGCTGCAGTATTGCAAAGAATGACTTGTGCTGTGGTGCTTGCATTAAGTTCTGTAGTCTGTGTACTTAGATAGGTAGGGGTTCTATTATCACTGCAGTCAAGTGTGTGTGTGTGTGTGTGTGTGTGTGTGTGTGTGTGTGTGTGTGTGTGTGTGTGTGTGTGTGTGCTCTTGCTTGACATTACAGAGAGCCTTTTACTGCAGCATGTGGGACTCTGTTATTACCATATTCTCAGCAGACACTAATGATGTCATCAGCTGTATCAGATTTTTGGATCTGCAGTCATCCCACCAGAGCATGGTCAGACACTGGCCTGAAGGCCAGGCAGACATCACATCATCCTATATCAGACAGATTATAGTGACATGGCTTTTAATCTATCTGCACAAATCATAGCATGGTTTGTAGGCCCTGTGTTATCTTGCTGAGAAAGCCCTGTGGTTTCTCCAGCTGCTGCATGTGTCTTTTGGGGTACACACAAAAAAACAGCATTATACTGCATTACTGTTCTGATGAGGTTTGACTACAGTGCTGTCATACAATCCTAAGATCTGAATATGATGGTGTGACTTATGATGTGCACCATACATTTGTCCTGGAAAATCATTAAAGAGAGAAGTTAGAACGTAATGATATACACTGCAATTTCTGGCTTCACAACTCTTACAACAGCATTCACTATAAAGTTGTAAAATTGTGATGCTATCAACTGTATAATTTGCCAAGGCCAATTTTAGTCAAGGGTACAAAAAGCAGTTCAACATCTCAAATGCATATATACTAAGCACTAAGTTAGCTATGCACCCTGAGCATCAGACACAGCTTTTGTATCCATGAATACAAAAGATAGAAAACAGGGATATGTCACAGTTATCATCACTTGCACAGGGTGGTATGTGGGGGCCATTACACACAGAAGTTAGAAAATGATACACATTGCAGTTTCTGACTTCACAACCCTTACAAAAGCATTAACTATAAAGTTGTGAAGTGTTGATGGTATCAACTGTATAACTTGCCAAGGTCAATATAAGTCAAAGGTACAATGAGCAACTGAACAACACAAATACAGATATAATAAGGGGTATATATTATATTATCACATGCTTACAAAAGCGAACGATAAATAATCGACCCCCATGTAAGCGAAAGCTTACAAAGTCGAAACCTCAGAACAGCGATTTTTTTCCAAGGGAAAAAAATCTCTGTTCCAAAATAAAAAAAAAAAACTTTAAAACATTACATAATGTGGGGCCAAAGCCCCCCACACCCTCCTACTTAAATATACCAACTCCTAGATCACACTACAGTGCCAAAAACTGCAAAGTAACGAAAGCAGCCAAGCAAATTCCTTCTCAGGGAAAGAATTCACTGAAAAGCCGCTTTGCTATTTTGCCTTTTCTCTCTTTTTGGTTCGATCAAGACACATTCAACAAACTGCGTCTGCGATCTTGTAATAGGGAACTTATAATAAGCACTAAGTTAGCTATGCACCCTGAGCATCAGACACAGCTTTTGTATCCCTGAATCCAAAAGATAGAAAACAGGGATATGGCACATTTATCATCACTTGCACAGGGTGTTGCATGGGGGGCAGGAAGCCTAGGCTGACACAAAAGGTCAGCGAGTGTCTGTGAATAAGAAAGGGAAGAAGGCATACATAGGAATGAAACAAATGGCCAGTGAGACAAAATGAGTAACTGTTGTGTGTCTGTAGGGGTCCTCCAGGTGAAATTGGTGTGAGTGTCTGCATGAACACAGCCAACCTCTGTGCTAGTGCTACATCTTGGTCTGTTAGACAGGTGTGAGCCATGCATGGTAGAGGTGGCAGGTCATCTTTGTCATCCCCACCCATGAGAACTGGCTCTGCCAGGAGTTGCACTGGCACCTCCATGTCCAAGGTCAGATGCAGTGCTGCTACCTTTATGTGACTGATGTCTGCTGGATGAGCTCCCTTTACAGGGATGCCCAGGTCCATCTGGGTGTGGACAGCACACTCACTGACAGTGTAGTGTCCATCTGGGTGTGGACAGCACACTCCCTGACAGAGCAGTGGAAGTACTGACACTATGGGAGCATGATCGGGCACAGCCACATTAGCTGACAGCAGATGATGTGGCTAACCTACACCCATGATGATGCCATTTCCCTCACAGCAGATGTTCCATCGCAGACACTGCTTGTTCCATGACAGACACCCCTCTGTCCATCACAGACACCCCTCGTTCCAACATGTCATTTATCCAATTCAGTTAATCAGCAACTCGGTGGATGCAGTCATGCATGTCAGACTGTGCCACATCCACAACTCTAAACATTTGTCTGGAGCACCTATGGGAACATGCCTGTGCCTCCATGATGGCCCTAAACATACATTGAGTGGAGCAGGAAGTGACACCTGCACCAGGTAGAAAAGGAACAGCAGGCCGCCTATGAGCACCCCATCAATCCTCCTGCATGGCACCTCGCCCACACTTTGGCTAAGGCCAAACTCAACAGGCAGTGAAGGCACAGCAGCCACATGTTCCTGATCAATGTCCTCGCCCTCCACCTGTCCAATATCTGTGAGCTCAGTGGAGTGGGTAGACATAGGCCTACTGGCTGTGTCTGATGGAAATGCAGAGGATTGCTGTATATCAACCTCTGTGTCAGACTCAACCTTTGCACCTCCCAACTGTACCTCAGTTTGGCCACTATCACCATCAGAGTCTGCTGATACATTGACATCAGGTGGCACAGGTCCCATACACCCACTGTCATGATCACCTGCAATAAAAAGCAAGAAATACAGGAATACATTAATACCTGCACTACTATAATGCAATATATGCTAACAAACTAACAGTGCTGCCACTATTACAGACAGTAAAGCAATACAACAACAGGCCTGAGATCAAAATCACACACTACAATGTTTCATTAAATTGCTCAGCAGTACTGACATAAAAATATTTGGCTTACCATCTGCAGAAGACATACTGCACTGTTGTCCAGACAGTCCTTAAAGAAGTTAAGCAAGAGGTAAGTGCAACATCATCACAATTAACAGTAACTTGGGTGTAATACAGTTACCCCTTTCTCTGTGCATTAACTCTGCTTTCAACAAGAATGTGGCTGACAACTCCAACCTAAGCTTATAACTGTAGTATCTTCAATCCCCCCACCTAAGAAAATGACATGTGACACAGAATTAACTTATTCATTTCAATTGTTTCACTATACAACAGTATACAACTGTTCAGATTAAAAAAAGCCTACCTGCAAGCTCCTCTTGGGATGTGCTTGTTGTCCTGGAAGGTGTTGCACCTACATCCAAGGCATGTTGTACTGCACTCTCCTGGGAGCTGTCTGGATCTCTGATATTGGCCAGGGACTATTCATTGGGGGTTAGTGATGGTTCCCTGGCAGGCCCTCCCCCAGTAACCATTTAGTCAAAGCCCACTACAACTGCTCGTCTCCATGAGGAAGCGGTCATGTCAGTGGTCGTGTGATGCACCTGTATTTATGTTCTGGTGTGGTTTTCCATGGCATTGACATCCTGGTCAATCTGCTACTGTATTTGCCTCCTACATGCCATATCTCCCCATCCCCTTTCCTGGAGAAAAGCACCATGTTGCCTACACCCATCAACAATTACTTGATTTTCGTCATCAGTGAAGGGGGCTATCTGTGGATTGACACAACTGAGTGGCATACTTGTAGGTGTCCTAAAAGACAACACAAGTATAATACACATAAGTATCACATAACTACAGAATAACTGTTTACAGATAAAACATAAAAGGTAGCCAGTCAGTATTACCCACTGGAGAAACACAAACCAGTCTAGAGATGTGACATACTAACAATAGGCAGGATGTAAAACAAGGACAGTAACAAGAGCTGCAGCAAGATCAGTAAGGGGAAGGGGCACACATCCTACCACCAATGTCAAGGTCATCACAGCCATAGGCAGATGAGGAGTCAGAGGGGGAACCATCACCTGCTGTGGCTATAGGCAGACATAGGTGTGCTCAGTATGCCCTTGCATTGGCTAAGAGACAATGCATGGCACACTCACTCACCACTGAGAGGCCTAAAACCATCCTGCTACTCACATACTGTACATATAGAACCGTCGATGCCAGGCAACTCACACAACCTTTACCTCCCCTTGTATTGGTTGTGTACTGCTTGCATCAGACAGAGTCAGCCCTAAACTAACACAGTGGGAATTGCTGCATTTACAAGGTAAGTCCTGACCCTGGAGTATATTGTTTAATAATATAATGGCATATCCTTGTATTCCATTACTTGGTACAGTAAGTAAGTAAAAGATGGGAGATTTGTACACAAATTACCTTAACATGTGACAGCAGATAATTATTTAACGTATATGTGTCCACTAGTAAGTAGTAGGCCTCAGGCTTCAAAGATTCACACAGTCACACCTCTCAAAAAGTACTGATTATCACTGCATGCCCTCAGTTTAGCAGCATACTTTTGTACTGGAAAATTATTAAAGACAGAAGTTAGAAAGTAGTGATACGCAATGCAGTTTCTGACTTCACAACCCTCACAAGATCAAACAACAGGCAGGATGCAAAACAAGGTGAGTAACAAAAGCAACATAGCCTTGTTTGTTCCATAGCTGTAACTCGCCTTTGCTCCCACCAAAAAGAACAGTCCATTCTTGTTTGTGTCACAACAGTAACTCACCTTTGCTCACCCCAAAATGAGCAGTCTATGCTTGTTTGTGCCATCCAACCAGCCCTTAAGTTGTTGGCAGCTGCATATCATATTATTCCCAGTTAATATCCTCACATATTTTAAGGCCAATTATATAGAATGGGTTACACACTCTATGTCTCAGAGTACTGTTCAAATAACTGATGGATGACCAAGAAACACAGAAAAGTAAGATAAAGCTGTATATTTGCAAGCAATCATTATAACAGGTTGTGTGATCACTAAGTGCACTATATCCAAATATAATAAATATAATACATGTACAAATAGTTTATGGTTTGATATCAGTGTACATTCTGTTGCAGGTGGCTATGTGACATTGCAGTTTATAGCAATGAACTGAAACATAAACAGCTGTTATTTCAACTCTCTTGTGGTAACAGGAGTAAGTATAGGACTGCCACACACATGGTCCTGGGTTCAAATTCAGCATATTCCATACACTTTTACTGTTGTTCCACTTCCCATTATAGTCACTTTCACCTATAACACTTGACATAGTGTAGATGATATTAATTATATGTATGACGGCTGAGACACTAATATTGTGTCAGTCATTTATTTATCACATTTATTATCAAATGTATGACTGTGAGTATACTGTGTACTATGTTCCTGAAAGTATCATTTTACTATCTGGACTTGCATGGCTTTCACATTTGCCTAACACACACACAACTGCTAGTGTAATTTTTCGCTGCTTGCCAGTGTTGTGCATGGCATACCATCGCACAAACATGGCACTCGAGGGTGCGCATTGCCTAGCACCATGTTTATGCGATGGTAAGTGGTGCGTAACATTTTCAAACATTGTGCACACTCCCCAGTAAATGTGATAACTGGAATTGGTAGGAAACCCTCATTCTCCTTTGTTCTCAATCCCTGGTAGACATGGCAGACATTCATGGAGAGAGTGTGAGATTTAGGGCTCAGAGATGGGGTGTCCGGGAGTCCAAGATTTTTGTTGGACTCCTAGTAAAACATCATAGCACCAGGCTGCTGCAGGGGGACTATTCTGGGTCTCAGTATAAGATAGAGGCTTGGGATAGTTTGGCCTGGGTGTAACTAGTGCCACCTGTATTCATTGCAATGGTGACCAATGTAGGCATCACTACAATGAGCTCTGGAGGAGGATGATGGGTACCCTTCATGCTTGGATATAGGAATTTAGGACAGAGGACATCCCACACATGTGTAAGTATAAAATGCAGAAAGTACTTGTAAGACTTAAAAGCTGAATATAGGCAAGACTGGTATTCATAATGGTATTCTGTTCTGTTTTTTCCACAGCTGCCAGGGAAAGGCAGGTCAATATGAGAACCCATGGTGCTACATTGGTGAGGATGAGAGAAGCATGTGGTATGTATACAGCACAGGAGTACTGTTATTGCAGCATTAAAAGTTAAAGATAGCTGTTTTGGTATTTTATAGAGTTTTATCAAATTGAACTTTTATATCTCAACTGTAAAAGCAAGTATGCATGCATTAGTCTGTGGCACAAACCAAGAGTGCAATATTAGAGAGTAGTCAGAGGTTGTGGGTTGAAATACTACACTTCCCAAGTAAACAATACTGTTAATTCTGCAATTATATTTAAATTACATTAAAACCTCTATACCAGTGGTACAAATGCCCTGCTCTACAGTGTAATCTGTATAACTGCAATACGCATATGTGCAATATATGCACATGTCAAGGAGTGTTTGCTGCAATCTGTATTATAGTGTGCATCTGTTAGGAGCTGGTAGTCTTACAACTAAAAGTTATCTGTTAGAAAGTGGTAGTCTTAAGAGTAGAGGTTAAGATAATAGAGTCAAATAATTGTATTAATGCATTGTGTGCTACATATGAAGGTACTAATCTTATCTCTTTTTTATCTCACCCAACCCCTTATCTGGCTTTTTTATTTTATTTTTATTTAATTGTATTTTATTTTTTTATTTTTTGTTTTACTTTATTATGTGTTGTCAAAATGTATCCATGTCATCCATGTGTACCACATCATGAAATGCTCCACAGTACAACAGGGTAGGCCTGCCTCACAGGATCCACCTGCCCCCACTCCACCAGTTCCAGCACCATTGCCCAGCACAGCTGGGAGCCAACCTGACAGCACCACCTCTGCTGCCCCTGCACTACCTGCCCCCTCAGGTAGTTCTGCCCTAGAGGATAGTGCAGTGGTTCCCTCTGGGATCAGTGGCAGAGATGGAGAGTTTATTACCACCGTGAACTGCCAGGTATGGTGCACACTGTTGATGCATACCTAAGCTAGTTGTAGAGGCTGATCTCCCTCATTTTACATAATACCAGGAGGAGCAGTTGCAGACATTAAGCACTACATCCATCAGTGGAGTGAGGTGACAGTGATGACAATCCAATGGGTGAGGACTTGATTCTCACTGTCATCCAGCTTGACAACCATGAGTTATGGATGTTCCCACCCTCAGCTGAACCATGGTGTCCACCAACCTGTTGTGTCCATCACTGTTCCTGTGTCTTGTCTGTCTGAGATTGCTTCCTCACCTATGCAACTTACCTGACCCAGACATACCTACTTCCCTTCCCCAGCATTCCTCTCTCTCTCTCTCAAAAAAATAATGGGCATCTGTCCCATAAAAAAGTCCCATACATAGCTCTCCATTTCACATGTGTCTTTTTGACACACTTGATTTGGTCCATTTGGCTATACAACATGATTGTGTTGTGGTCACCCCTCTCTCTGCAGGTGACAGTCCAAATTCAGCTAATATTCTGCACATGTGATCAGTTTTTACTATTAAAGAAATGGATAGCTATGGTTCTTTCCTACCTCCCGCCTGCACATTCCTGGATTGCTTCCTCTTTGTTCTTCCCCTGATTGCTCCCCATTTCTCCACTGTTATATCTTCCCAATTTCTTTTCTTTAATGCATTATTGCATGGTGGTGCACACTGTGCACCAACATGCAGCAATAGTAATGCAAAAGTAGCTAAAAGTTTTAGATACACCTGTATTCAAACCCAGTACCATCTGTCCCTAAAAAGGAACATATGACTGCATTAACTGCATTAACACCTTCTGGCACAGAGTCAGTTAAGTAGCAGGTGTATTCTACAGACTCAGTACTAACGGTTGTACATTAGCAATGCTGTCACTGGAATAGTTACATGGCATTCCCTCATTTACTAATCATTCTTAAGGTCTCCCTTTTGCATGCCGGGCAACACCACACAAACAAAATAAGCATGGCTAAACATTCTATTCATTTCTCTGTTTCCCCTAATCATGCTAAGTGCCACATTGTTCAAATAATGGCCAGAAAATAATGAAATAATACTAAAAAACTGACAGAGAAAACACAATTTGCCAACATATGAAGAGAATATAGGATGTTAATGAAACAGAACCTGGGAATTGTAAATTGCTTACTTGCATTTCCAACCTTGACAGATGTACATGTAACACTTGTAAGTCTAACCTGACACACCTACCTGATGTAAGCATTCACAGTTGCCATCCATTGAACACAAACACTGAGGGAGTGCCTGCACTGTGTTTACATCTGATACACGGAGCCATTGATTTGGGATTCAGCAATTCAAATGAGTTCAGACCTCATTTGCATCTTCACTGTGCTGACAGCCCTGAATCTACACCAGACAGCAACCATTTACATAGAGAAACTGAAGGCTAGCTGAATTGTTTATGTGTTAAACACAGAAGAGAGGCTATTACATTGGGATATATCTCCACAGAGGAGTACTGATTTTTAGATGATATACCTGCATTTCATCCGCTACATATTGCATATGCTGACATGTAACTATGAATAGTCTGTTTTTTGGTTTTTATATTTATTTTGATTAGCACACACTTTTACACTTTTATCTGTCTGCATTACTTACAAGTGTACTGTTCATTTGGGGGTGAGGGAGCAAAGCTGCATTTCTGTTATGGCACAAAAAAGGATTATGTTGCTATTGTTACTCTCTTTTTTTCTTCCAGCCTGTATCTAATGCTGTCACATGTTATGGTCAGTTCTGTAAAAATCTCACACCTTTTACTTTTTATTCTGTCCATGTAGACTCCTTTCCATGGCTGTATTCCAAAAGTTTTAGAATTCTCAGGGAACACTAGCAAGGAGTCTACACATCTGCTTTATAGCTTGTTGAATAGCTCCACCATGTTAGATTGGTTAATTAGTATGTAATTCAGCTGCTTATGCTGTAATTAACATGCAGCAGTGTTTACTTTGTTTGCATGGGTGTGCATGCTTCTACAGAGCACTTACTGAAGCTACAACTTTCCGTGCCCATGTGTACATCAAGCTGTGATATGCACAAGGTGAAAATGACCATTTAGGCTTTATAGAATCCCCCTGAAAATCTTTGCCAGGTCAGAAATGTATCAGTTTACAGATAGCAAAATTTGGTTTATCTACGCTGGTTTTTAATGCTAGGAGCAGTAATAAATTTTTTTTTATTGGAAAATTTATGTATTTTGCATAAGACTGGTGTTATTATCATTTGTGAAATATAGTTAGAGAACAATGACTGGAAACCAGTTCTGTCAGGGTATAAATGTTAGACATTCTAACAAAAAATCATGCGGAAGTGCTATGATCAGGATTAATGTTTGTTATGAGACGTGATTATTACTTGTTTCATGATAATGCTAATGCTGTAGATTGTGTAACTGTGACAATAAAGACATTTCTGGATCAAATTACAATTGTTGCAATGTATAGACTAACAAAGTTAAGCACTGATGACCTAAAGGAATTCAAACATTTCTTGCATGAAACACAGGAAGGAAAATAATAGTAAATGGAAACTTAAGTTTACCAGAAACAGTCAAGAATAATATTGATTCTACAACATTAGTAAGGAAATTATTTACAACATATGATCGGGAACAACAATATCTGTAGAGTATAAACAAACCTACCAGGGAATGGAAGATACAGGACATTCCCCCTTATTCAGCAAGCCCTGCATGGTGTGCAGGACTAGTGCAGGAGCTCCAGCAGGCAATATGCCCGCTGAGCAATCCAGGAATAAGCTGCAGGGATGTGCACAAGTACTCCTGCACTAGTCCTGCATGGACTTGGCTCCAGTATGCAAATTACCCCATTTGCAAGTGAGAAACATGCAAATGAGGTGAATTTGCAAACCAGGAAGCTGGCAGCCGGCCGTGCAGGACTAGTGTAATCTGCAGAAATGTACTCGATTAGTAACTGAGTACACTTCTGCAAACTACAAAACTGAGCCATGACAGCTCCAAATAAATGGTGTATATAACATGTAAAGCATGCCAATGGCCAAATATATGGCCACTGGCATGGAAAACAGTTAAAAAAAATAACTATTATTTTTTTAGCCGATTTTGGCTGTTTCAGCATAGGGCAGCAGCGCGCAAACAGGATCGGGAGAAAAATAAAAAAATAAAAACTGAAATAACCATTCTAACCAAAATCACTATTTAGCCAATATACTCAATGGCAGGCAGAAGACAACATGGCCAGTGAATAGTGGTTGTTAAAGGGGGAGGCTCAGTGTGGAACGTGGAACTATACGTCAGCAGGCAATCCTATGCAAATGAGTGGAATGATACTGAATTCCAGATTTCCCCTCACTGCTAGCAAGCACCCAACACTGTAAGAGCAGGAATAGCTTGGTACAAGCCTTGGATTTAGCTGGCATCATAGGGGTGTATGTCAAGCATACTGTAAGCAGATTGGAACCCTGTGGCTTGGGTTTGCCCTTAGCTTAGCAGAGCTAAGAAAGGGTGTGTGTCTGAGGCTGCCTAGCACTCTTTACATTGCATAAGCGGGTGTGCATGCTGCGCACCGGGTTTTAAAGGGAAAAAAAAGTAAACCAGGAAATAGCAGCTCTGTGCACATTTGAGCACTCTGTTTGCGGGTGCACCCCCGGGCTTAAACAGGAAGACAATGGGAATGGAAAACAGCAGTAGGAAGGTAATCTAGGAGAACTAGCATATCTGGCAGGTGAAATGTATCAGAATCAGCCAATTACACAGGCAGCAGACCAGCCCAGCCCAGAACACTACTATAAACTATGCAAACACCTTTCCCTCTGTTTTTTCCCACATACTCTACACCACTGGCGTATACAAGTGGGGAAATTTTAACAAACAAAAACAACAAAATGATAGGGACTTCAGCAGCTATCAGACATCAACACGTGGAAGAGGCTGTGGGTGGTGAGGATAAGAATGCTGTCGACCAACCCAGAGTGAGGAGACGGAGAAGGGTGTACAGACGCAGGGTAACCTACCAGGGGCTACATGAGCTGGAGATAGTCGAGCACTATAGGGTGGACAGGGACCTCCTATGGCAAATTGTTGAGCCAGCCATGCCTAACACACAGAACTAACAGAGGGGAACCCATCCCAGTGGATACCAAGGTATGTGTAGGCCTAAGAATACTAGCCACAGGTACCTCCCAAATGCCAACTGGGGATATCATGGGGATCTCACAGGCATCAGCATCCAGGATATTCCACCAGCTCCTGGATGCCATGTCAGCACATGCAGGTGAGCACGTATATTTCCCCAACAGGCGTGAGGCATTGGCCAGCAATATGCATCTCTTCCACCAAATAGCAGAATACCCTGAGGTAGTAGGTGCTATAGACTGCATACACATATGCATCAAATCACCACCCGGTGAGCGGGGTAGGGTCTACATCAACCACAGGGGCTTCCCCTCCATCATCTGCCAGGTCATGTGTGATGCCCAGGGCATTATAATGAATGTGTGTGCTGGCTGCCCTGGAAGCTGTCACAATTCCCGCATCTGGCATCTGACGCAGCTGTACCAGAGATTTGCCAATGGGGACATCCCTTACAGTCACCTAGTGGGGGATGCTGCTTATGCACTGGAGCCGTGGCTGATAATACTCATCAGAAATGCACACACACCCGAACAAGAACTCCATAATGAGGCACACGCACAGATCAGAGTTATAATAGAGTGTGTGTTTGGGATGCTCAAGTCACTGTTCCAGTGCCTGGACACATCCAGTGGAGCCTTGCAGTACTCACCAGCTACATGTACTCAAATTGTCATTGTATGTGCCATGCTACACTATATGATCCTGCAGAAACAGCTGCAGCAGGAACAGCATGGGGCAGGGCCACACAGCCCCCCACCAATTCCAAGGCCTGCACAGGCACAGAGTGACTCGAAGGAGGAACAAACCTGAGCCTGCCCCAGTAGGCAGAAGGAGACATGCCCAGTATGCCCTGGCCTTGGCAAAGAGGCAACGCATAGCACATACACTGACACAGTAGGGACCCAGAGAATGACACCTCTCTCTGATTCGCAAATACAGTAAAAGGGATGCCATACATGACACTACCTGTGCTCAACCATGTATAGGGAGTGTACTATGTGCATCCGACATAGGCAGCCCTCCAGCACCATCCTCAATACTGGCACACCCCCAAGGTAAGTCACTCTCCTTACCAATTACTGAATGAAGTAGTATGTGTTGTTACTTGTATCTATGGTATGGATGTGAGCATGCAAGGGAATCGGGTGGCTGAATGGGATGCCAGTATCTATGGTATGGATGTGAGCATGCAAGGGAATCAAGTGGCTGAATGGGATGCCAGCAAATAGTAGACATCTATAGTGGCAGCATGAGATCTGTAACAAATACTGGTGTCACCATAGTAGCCAGTACTACACATGGTGACAAATCCCACTACAGGAAATGTATTGGGCCACATGTGTGACCATATGACACACACATGCCAGTCAGGGATGTTCACATACCCAACAACAGTCTCAGCCAGCAGGACAGGTGTAGACAAACACAAACAAAGGCTGTGCTAAGGCCTCTGAATGATGCCTATGGGTAACCCCCCCCCCAGGCCTACAGAGACAGACTACATCAGGTCAGGCTTTAGGATGTCAGTTCTGAAGGGTAGGAAGTCAGAAACTGATATATAGGTCAATCAAACCTAAGACCTGTAGTACACTGATATGCCTTTAGTCAGCATGATAGGTTAGAATGCAGAATTAAATGGAGTACCTGACATACCAGTACAGTCCTAGCAAATGTGTACAAGTGTCAGGTGTACCCCCCCCTATCCTATGTAGAAATGCATTAACAGTTGGGTGTGCCCCCCAATCCTATGTAGAAATGTAGAAACAGTCAGGTGTGGCCCCCCCAATCCTATGTAGAAATGTGGAAACAGTAAGGGGTGTGCCCCCCAATCCTATGTAGAAATGTAGTAACAGTCTCTTGTGCCCCCCCATCTGACATAGACATGTTGTAACAGTCAGGTGTGCCCCCCCTCCAATCTGATGTAGAAATATAGTAACATGTATGTGTAGGTATAATACCAGTGAAGCACAGATGAGCTGAGGTGGCCAAGGCAGCAGGATAGATTGTATCATTTGTACAATATACAGGTATGCGTGTGTTAGGTTGGTGTGTGTTACATATTGTGTGAGAGTGGTCAGTATGTATGCATGGTGAGGTTTGACCTGGTGGCCATTGCCCAGTACTGCCGATGACAGGGCCAAGTCCTCACAACTGCAGTGCCAAATACAATGTTCCCCAGTATAACACATACTAGCAGTAAGCCATTGTAAATGTATGGAGGTAATATGTGTCACCATCTGAAAGCTGGACATGGTATGACAGTTGGGCCAGATATATAAGAAGTACACAGGGGAAAGTACCGAAGACAGACAGTGTATAATGTGTAACCATGAAATGGACACACCCTTGGAATTATTGCATCACATTATCTGGCCTTTTAGTAGGGAATACCGATGTCATCTAGCCAAACACTCGCAGATCACAAAGGTCATATGAATGATGTATTGAGAAACAGCTGATGTCCCTGCACAAGCCAACATCACTGGAATGCCCCATGCATATCTGTGGGTCAGATGCAAGTAGTGTTCATAGCACACACGCACCCAGGTCACCCAAA
Source organism: Protopterus annectens (assembly GCF_019279795.1). Taxonomy (NCBI): domain Eukaryota; kingdom Metazoa; phylum Chordata; order Ceratodontiformes; family Protopteridae; genus Protopterus; species Protopterus annectens. The sequence goes on along the minus strand of NC_056730.1, from coordinate 969,031,097 downwards.
CACCACCCACAGGTACCTCTCCGGACTAATCCCTGCTGTTGGGAATTGGTACAATATGACCCCCACCTGTGCATGGCAATAGCAAAAGAATGCAGCATGCAGTGCAGGTGTCCCATGCAGGTGTGTCCCTAGCAGTAAGCAGCACCATGTCAGCATCCACATCACCTGAACAATTCTGATAGAAAGTATTGGCATGAACACCTGGTACACCTACCCTGTCACCCCAGGGGAATATAATGTATGGCAGTCTGATACTGTATGACTGACAGAATGCAACGGCCTGCTACAGCTGGCCTGCATCACTACCAAATGGCCTACAGTCCTCTACCAAAGGCCTGCATCTCATCCATACTGCCAATGTATGTTAATTCATGAACTCCCAAATAACAACATAACACAGACCACAGAACCCATATGCAAGGCCATGTGGACAAACCATAGTAACATGTCCACCATGTCCCTCTGCATGAACTGTGGACTAACAACAATACACTGCTGTGATGAGGTGATAAGTATAGAGAAAATATCAGAAATGTTTGCATAATGTATGGAAGAGAATAGAATAATATGGGGGGTGGTAGCATGGGCAGCATGGAATGTGCGAACTCCGAAACACAGCCTTGTGCACATACTATCCCTGGCTGCAACAAACCTGCCTGTACACTACAATAGGGGCAATGTCCTGACTTATGACCCCTGCCTCTGGGTAACCTGTATGAATCTGTACAGCTGTGAGGTATTGCCACAGCAAGATAAGGCCATACTGTCATGTCAGTGGATGTACAAGTATGGGATCCTCTGCCACCACTGTAACAAGGTGCTGAACCAGTTACACAGACCCAGCAGCAAGTGTCTGCAGCTCTCCCTCCAGAATGGCATTAGTTTGCAGGAATATGTAGGCATTTGACCATAATACTGGACACAGCTGCATTTACCTTGTGTTCCCCAGGACATAACTGCGAGCAAAAATGTATACCTGACAGTACTTGAGGACATAAAACATCACAGTGTATAACACTACACATGTCTGAATATCTCTAACACCAGTACCATGTAGCAGAAGCAGCATCGACACAATTACCTACAGTACCCACTATCCCTTGCCCAGTTTGACCCCATATTGCCAACTGATCTACAGATCCTACAGAAACAGTTTGCTAGCTGTAGGTGTAGAACACAAAAGTCTGCACTGGATTACAATCTACCTGGAATGGATCCACACATTCAATACAGAAGGGCATACTGGGCATGCTCCCACACTTAGAGAAATGAAGGCAATGTCAGACAACAACATACTGAAAGGTCATACTGGGAATGCTCACACACTTAAACAAATGAAGCCCATGTCTGGCAACAACAGAGGACCATACATATCTGACAGTTGCAGATGTTAGTGCATACACTCCTCAGTATGCACCAGTCATGCTTTGCACACACATTGGATAGAAATACACACAGATATCCAAGGACAACACACTATAATATGCCAAACGTACACATACATAGATTTTCAGAAGAGAGTGACAGTGGTAAAGAGCCTTACATCATGAGGCCTGTCCCACCCAGCACAGAGCCAAATAGCTACAACCACATGATGTGCAAATGTCACTCACCATAGAAATTAGACACTGGTATCCCTCAGCATTATAGACTCTGTGGTGCTAGTGCTAACTGTGCAACATGACTGTACAAGGCATTAGTCATCTAGCAGTTGTACACATGTATCTGCAGAATATAAACTTGTGTGTGCCTTAGTGTGGTGTGTCTACCTCTAGATGAATGGGTCATGGCCCATGCACACACACTCCTCTCCATAGCCCGACTATGCCAAGACTGCTGATGTCAGTCACTGTGAAATACACTTTTGGGGAAGGGCTAACCAAATAATCTCTGTGGCTCATCTTGTGACTGCATAATGCTGTAGTGTGATTTACTAATTAGGTAGGAGTTCTAATCCCAGACATGGCAACTGTGTGTTTGTCTGTGTAAGGAGCACTGCTTTTGAGGCCATTCACAGTCAATACAGCCTCCATTGCCCTTCTTTGGCAAGGCTGCTGATGTCATTCCTAGTGAAATACACCTTTGGGGAAAGAGTACTCCATTAATCTCTGTGGTGCATCCTATAACAGTGCAATGCTGTAGTGTGATATAGTAGTTCAGTAGGGGTTCTATTCCCATACATGGCAAGTGTGGGTGTTTGTTTGTCTGTGTAGGGAACAATGCTTTTGAGGCCATTCAGTCACTACAACCTCCATTGCCCTTCTTTGGCAAGGCTGCTAATGTTATTCCCAGTGAAATACACCTTTGAGGAAAGAGAATTCCAGTAATCTCCATGGTGCGTCCTATAACACTGTAATGCTGTAGTGTGATACAGTAGGTCAGTAGGGGTTCTATTCCCAGACATGGCACATTTGTTTGTTTGTGTAGGGAGCAATGCTTTTGAGGCCATTCACAGTCACTACAACCTCCATTCCCCTTCTTTGGCAAGGCTGCTGATGTCATTCCTAGTGAAATACACTTTTGGGGAAAGAGTACTCCAGTAATCTCCATAGTGTGTCCTATAACAGTGTAATATAGTAGTTCGGTAGGGGACTAGTCTCAGACATGGCAAGTGTGGATGTTTGTATCTGTGTGTTTCTTTGTTTGTGTAGGGAGCAGTGCTTTTGAGGTCATTCACAGTCACTACAACCTCCATTGCCCTTCTTTGGCAAGCCTGCTGATGTCATTCCCAGTGAAATACACCTTTGGGGAAGGAGTACTCCAGGAATCTCTGTGGCAATTCATATAACTGTGTAGCTGGGGTGCCAATCCATACCCCTACATGTGACATCAAGGCCTGGTGAACAAAGTAAGCAACCCTTGTATTACCCAGAGAACACTCTCAACCCATGTCTCATACACGACCTCACTTGCCTAGGTAACAACCGCTATGTTGGTAGCACCCTGCATATTACCCACATATAGTAACCATGGTGTGATTGCAGTGGACTAGAGAGGGCATGGCACCCTGTCCCATCACTACAATAGGCACATAATTGCAGACAGTGCACCTTCACTATGTTCCACACTGGATACCTGCAACAACTGTGGTGCCATCACATGTGATCCACAAAGGACATATCATGCCTTAAACACATGCCCTGTATGGACAGATGCCACTGACACCAGGGAATACCTGTATCATGCTATCAATGTAGGTGCAGGGTCAACCTGGTGTCCATTACCAGTTACCGCCTCATGAGGCCAGGACTGGCACATCTGATGATAATCTGTGCACAGAACATGGGCCAGACACCCCAGGTACAGTTCCACATGTTATTGAACATTCATGTGGGGCATGTGCACATTCCAGACACCGTCCATGTCATGGACTATAGAACACATAAATGGCAAGCATTGCACAGCAATGTACACACACAATAGTAACCCAGGTGACTGGATGGTGGATACAGTACCCACCTGTGTGGGCCAATCCAGACACTACACCCCTGAGCCACACTGCAGACCATTGTCATGTGGCCTGATGCAAAGGTATACCCTTCGTCTAGCCTTGTATAGCCTTCTGGTACAGTCAGCCACTACACACCAGTGAAACAATGCACTCATGCATGTCAGTACTGCCACCATGTGTCTGTGTTTGTGGAGTGAGATGCTTTCAACCACATTCACACTCACTACAACTCCCATTGGCCTACTGACGCATGCTGTCTGATGTCAGACACCTTCACATACCCTGTGCCCATATAACATCCAGATACCCCTGTGGTGCATGTGATACCTGTGCATTACTGTATTGTGGCTAACTAGCTACTTAGGAAGTCTATTCCTGACCCTGCCAAGTGTGTCAATGTGTGTGTGTGTCTGAGAGAGTGTGGCTGTGTTGATGTTGACACCTGTTCATGTGGATAGGAATGTGTACTACACCTATCTTATCGCTACTATATCACTATTGCAGATGTCACTCATCATCAGATATACCTTTGGACAGCTCCCCAACATGTAAGCTATGTGGTGCATGCAATAACTGCATAGATATGTGATAGCAATACATAGTCAGTCAGGGGGTTGATACTCTGCACTGGTAGGTGTGTGACACAAACATGCTTAGCTTTTACTCTCCCACTCCCTCCCTGATATACTTTGTCTCTGTCTGTCTCTCTCACACCCTCGTTGGTGGATGTGGAGAAGTGCACCTGCTTTGCTTAGGCAGCAGCTTGCGTTTTGTAAGTGATGCTCATGATCACCTGATGGCCTCTGCATGAATTGTAGTTCCCCTCTAGGTGATTTCATGTGGAACAGCTGTGGTAACATTCCCATAGCCAATTGCATGGGAACACACTCCAATATCTAGGAACATCATGTTGGTGTTGGGGCTTTTCATTCACTGTGAGCAGGACCTAAATTTGGTGTTTGGCAAACAGCATCACAGATGGTATTGGGATATACCTCTAACAACATACACTGCGGAAACAGGCCAACAGAGAGGAGGGGTGATGTGCCAGACATGACTACAGAATGTAAGTGTTGCTTTTCTGCATGTGGAGTAATGTCGGTTTAACTGTGTGTGTGTGGATTTGGCTGGTCTATATAATTTAATACCTGTCATGACAGTGTTATGTGTTTGAGGAAACTCCCATCTGTAGGGATATCTGCGGACTGGGCAGTGTGTGGAGCCTTTTGTTTCTTATGTTACTCACAGAACACCAATCTGAGAACTGCAGAAGTATAGTGTGAGGATTGCAGTCAGTACATGGTAACAGCCATGAGAGTTACTGACTTCATATCCCTCATAGGACATATGTCACAACAAACCCTGGTACGACAATAAATGTATGAGGTTATCACAGCAACATGCCAATATTGGGCCAGTGTTTGTAGCTCCAGCCACAAGTCTGTCAACCTTTGTACATATGTCATTCAGAGGTGCATATGTACTGTACACCATTATTTATTGACATCATACCTGATAACAAGCTAGTCATATATCAGACTGCTAGACATGTTATGTATAGTAGGGGTTGTTTCTGAGGACATAACATGGGCATTCTGCGGTTGTGAGTACAGTACTGGGGTCTGTGTACTTATGGTGATTGTCGACAGTATGTGTATTGCACATACGTACCTTGGGCTGTGCACAGACTGTGGTAGATGCCATTGTTCTTGGTCCTGTTCTATCTGATATTATATTCTGCTCCAGTGTATGGTACCCTATTGGCTCACATGTCTGCAGGGCCAGACATACATGTGTCTCATAACACAGACAGGCATCAGACCACACTCTGTCATGACCCAGTGTATGCAGGTGTGTGTGGGTTAACCATTATGTTAATCTCTGTGGACACATTTCACAATGACAGGATGTTAGTTATCTTGCAGGTGTCTGACCTACCCTTCTGATACCCCATCATGGTCACCACTGTGATGCAGTGCATTTAACAGCAACAATACATGAACATGTACAGCATGCATTATGTGTAGGTGTGTTAGATGTGTGAATGGAATATACCATGGTTGGTGTATTGGTAAGCATCAACATAAACCATACTCATCAGCTACAGGCTGCTGCCTTGGTGGTATACCAGAGGGACCTACATAAGAGTGTGAGAGATGCAATGTCAGTGGCCACAGCTGTGGCATTGCTACATGGTGGGTGCAGCATTACAGTACATCAACAGTACAAGTCCACAATATGACCGCTTATGCAGATCTGTTTATTACTACTATGCAGCAAGAAACTATATATATGACATGTCAGATATGCATGATCTACCTGTACAGATGTGGATGCATATGCAACAGTGGTCTACTGATGTGCCCTGTGGCCTTACCTGCATGCTCCTCAGTCGATGTGTGGGTAGCACTCACCTCCACAATGGTGTCTGCCTGTTGTTGGGTGTGCGGATGGGCAGGTGCCACGAGGCTGGCGAGGAGCTCCTCAACACGTGTCAGGGAGGGATGGATGGCATGACCCCCCTGTTGCAAAGTGGTCCCCCCGGACTGCAGCAGCACACCAACAGGCATTGAGAGGCAGGTCAGAACAATGATGCTGATCCTGCTCATAACTGCGGTTATGTAGGCCGACATCATTGACCTTGTGGACTGGGTCATTCCACAGTGCGGTCTGCTCCTGCTGCTCATGGGTGGCCCTGCCAAACAGGACAGGATAGTGCTGGATTAGGTAGCTCAGCACAACCTCATTTTCTGCCGCTGAATACGCAGGTAGGCAGCCATGGGACATCTTGCCTGAAAGACATAAAGATGGAAACAGGTCTGAGCAGCTCATACAGCATGGTTACCATATATCTTAATACACATCTCTGTCACCCCCCACCATATCATCAACAAAAAACTGTTCACACAACTCAATAGGTATGGCTACAGCTTACCTACCTGTGGGACATATATTGTATTGTACCACACTTTGTGCTATGTGTTTGTAGCCATGTTCCCTGTGTGGACACTATCACTGCTGGCCTGTTACAGACTATTTCATCTGCATGCCATTGTCAGGGCCACTATGGTTCCATATATGCATGTGGTATGTTTGCTATGTGATTGCTGCACATCTTACATTTTGTGTTATTGGGGATATCTATGCATGCTGTTGGACATGTTCCAGTATTGTGTAGACTATTACTACCCACATATGTTCTATAACAGTGACACAATAGCATGTTTAGGGAATAGTTGCCATCAGAACCACCTCTCCAACCTCATCTGGCCATGTTACCAGGCCACATTACATGTGGGACCCACCCTGGGGCCTCCTCATCTACTGATCCAGCACTACCTTCAGGTGGAACCCCCTCAGTGCAGCAGTCAGTGTCCTCCCACTTGCTACCTGCATGCAGCATGCTGTGTAGTACTTCCAATTACCCCTGTCATGGCAACCCACTACTATAAATCCCTACATCATGTGGGCGTGGTCCCTTTACCTTTCCTGTATGGTGGACACCCTTCCTGTGTGTGGACAGCAGTGTTACAGACAGCAAGTAGCAATACTTCTTACAAGAGAACTTGCACACTCAGGCCAGCTACATATTTGTAAGAGGTTCCAGAACAACAGCGTGTGAGTACTGTTGTTGTATGCATTGTATAGCACCAGTGTTACAGGGTTTGTGTGTACATACTAGTTTAACATGGACTGCAGTCTGTCTGCATAGCTCTCAACTGTGTATCTATCCACTTGATGGCCAGAGGTGTGCGTGTTATGGTTTGCCTGTCCGCCACACAGGTCTTGTGTCTGATATATCACTGGCTGTTTGTGTTTCCTGACTAAGGGTATGTTGCAGACTAACCTGTAACAGCAGCGACTTGCTTAGTGTATGTCAACAGTATTTCACATATGGGCCTGTGTTCCACCCTCTGTCCTCCACCTACATACCAGGCTTTGTCCATATGACATGCTGTCAGGGGTTGTTATGTAATGCCTGTGTGTATGTCATGCTGCCATTCCTGCCATCATTCCACTGCTGTTACGACCCCCACACATATTGTGGGGTTGGGGCCATATATATGTGGGCTTCATCTGCACAATACATGTGTGCCCTTATGCAGTCCAGAGGCCAGTGTATGTAACAGTGGTGTAAGGCCCTGTATGTCAGTCTATGGGGGGGATGCACCATAACTAACCTAGGCTGTTACAACACGTGAGGGATATCAGCAGTAAGCTGCCTTAAGGTATATGGCTATACATTACCATACATTTCATCTTGGGTAAATGCTGTCCTACTGCTTCCTGACATACAGACTGTTCTGTTTGTCAGTGTGATTGTGATGGTTTCAGTTATGCATTGTTATGTAACATATACATCCCATTGTGTTAACTGAGGTCTTTACCCCCTAGGGATTGTGTACAGAGTGTAGATAGAGGCTGCTGGACTATACATCTGCATTACTTACTGTTGATTAATTGTTATCCTGTGGCCCAGTCTGTCTTTACTATTGTACTACTTCAAGGCCTTGGCCTGGACAGCAACATATGTAATGCTTTCAGGAATACTGTATTAATGTATCTGTTTGAGAGTTGTATTAGTTTGTTTATATTTATTTCAGAGTCTAAACAGCTATATGACATGGCATATACAACTGTAAAAGTACACAAATAAAGATTTCTAATGTATGCAAACCTGTGTGTGGTGTTATATCCTTTGTCCTCTCTGTGGGTATATGTTTCAGGCAACAATTGTCTTTTGTATGGGTGACTCATATAGCGCCCAGTTGGTAAGGTGGCAACTGTAGGCATACTGGCTGTACCGTATGGTGTGCACCCTCTAAATATGTACCTTCCTATACATATCTGTGTGTGTGTATGTGTAGTTACAGATATATATATATGTATATATATATATGTATATATATATATATATATATATATATATATATATATATATATATATATATATATATATATATATATATATATATATATATATATATATGTATACATATATATATATATATATATATATACATATATGTATCTGCATATTTGTGTATATGTATATTAGGAATGTTTACTGCTTCCACATTGTACAATCCCTATGGTAGCCAGACGGTACTGCATGATATGTTATTGATACCAGCCTAACATCATACAGGTGGGATGGATTACTTTTAACATCTTATGCCCATGTTGTGTCAGGTCCTGGTTATGGGACTTTGCAACAGTTGGTACTGTATTGCAGGGCAGACCTGTTTGGCTATGGGGGGATATCAATACATGCAAGACGTATGTTGTTTGGGCCCCCTCACCCCCATTAACGGTGCCTGTGGTCATATATGTATTTGTAATGTTCTCTTTTATATCTATAGATCTATATCTGTATATACATATATCTATATATATATATATATATATATATATATATATATATATATATATATATATATATATATATTGCTGTGTATATATATCATAGGTTCACAGGTTCATACTAGGCTATCTGCCTTAGGGCATTTATCAGCCTAGCCAGAGTGTGTTTGGCTTTCGTCACCCATTTTAAATTAATTTTGCTATGCCCTTTTTCGAGGTTAGTATACTGTGCATCTGTCTAACAGTGACACAGAAGTGATAGCCGGGGTAAACCTACAATCTCCCATCCACTCATCAAGATTCCTCTTGAAGAGAGTCAATGAGGGACTCTGCCTAACCTGGACTGAGATTTTATTCCAGAGTGAAGGGAGCCTCTGGGTTATGAATCTGTCCCTCCAGCATGTCCTATTTATTTCAGTGCTGAGGTTCAAGTCTCGAGCGCGTAGCTCGATGGGATTTGGATTTTCTGAGGTGCAGCCTGTCCATTAATTCCGGGTTGGACATGGCTTTATACGTCAGGCACAGATCGCCTCTGAGCAGGTGGTATGCCACTGAGTAGAGCTGGAGTTTCTTTAACCGGGCAGCATATGGCATCTGTTTGAGCCCTTTGATCCTCTTGGTGAGGTACTTTTGGGGTCTTTCCAGTTGCTGCAGGTGTCTGGTAAGGTACATCCCAAAAGGGGCATTGTACTCAGTTATGGGCCTGATGAGGGATGAGTAAAGAGGCACGATGACCTCCCCTGATCTAGATGTGAATCTCTTCATGATTAGGTGGGCTATATAAAATTTTTTTCTAACCACTTTGGCCACGTGGTTGTCAAATGAGAGATTGCTATCAACTTGGGTCCCCAGGTCCCTAATTACTTCTTCTGTACTTAATGGATTACCACCTATGTGGTAATTTGTGGGCATGTTGTTTTTTCCAAAGGGGATGACTATACACTTTTTGGCGTTTAGCTTGAGGCCATGGCTCTGGCACCAGTTGTCTGCTTCTATGAGGCCCTTTTGGAGGATGCTTGTGTCGGCTGGAGTGTCGATTATGGCGCCCAGTTTGCAGTCATCTGCAAACTTGGTCAGCCACAGTCCTTCCGTGTTGGCCTGTACCTCTGAGAAATATATACCGAACAAGAGAGGTCCCAGGACTGAGCCTTGTGGGATGCCACTTGTAACTGGTTTGGAGTCTGACATGGCTCCAGCAATTCTAACCATGTGGGTTCTGTCCTTGAGCCAGTTTGCAACCCATCTAGTGACATGGGGGTTTATATTTAAGCTGGTGAGCTTATCTATAATGCCCAAGTGGGGTATTATATCGATGGCTTTTGTGAGGTCCAGGTAGGCTGTGTGGACCACCTTCCCCTCGTCAATGGCCTTAGTGACTGTTTCAAAGAAATCAACCAGGTTTAAGAGTCAGGATCTGCCCTTAACAAAGCCAATATATATATATATATATATATATATATATATATATATATATATATATATATATATGTGTGTGTGTGTGTGTATGTGTGTGTGTGTGTGTGTGTGTGTGTGTGTGTGTGTGTGTAGACATATATATCTATAGATGTATGCATATGTGTGTATATTATATATATATATATATATATATATATGTGTGTGTGTGTGTGTGTGTGTGTGTGTGTGTGTGTGTGTGTGTAGACATATATATGTGTATATATATATATATATATATATATATATATATATATATATATATATATATATATATATATATATATATATATATATGTATATATCTATTTAGATATAAATATATACACACACACACACATACTTCTATATATTTCTATATATTTAAATGCATTTCCTCTACTGTTGAATGCCTGTGCTGGATGATATGTTTGTAAAGACAGCAGTGTTATGTATATCTGATATGGCATGGTAGTAAATCACTTTAGCTGTGGTGTGCAGAGTCCTGGGTTCGAGCCTTGTAGAGGCTATTTATTTTGTTGCTGGGCAGAACAAGGGCCATTGGATACAGAGTGATTATGGCACTTTTAAGCAGTTGTTAGCGGGTTTGCATGGGTTTGCGTGGAGGCAAACATTGCTAACTTCCGGTTACAGTTTCTTATACTCAGTTAGCTTCTAAATTGCGTAACCTGTGTAGGCATTGCTTAGCCCCGCGCAAACAGTCTTAAACCCACTTACTGCTGCTTAAAAGTGCTTACTCCCACTTACCCCCATGCTAATGTCTTTAAAATAAATGAAAAAGGTTTGATAGGAATGTAGAGAAAAAGTGGGGCACAAAAAGGGAATGACAGTAGGGAAAATAGCTAGGGGTGTGCAGGATGGGTGTAGGGAAGGTCCATAGCTGCCCATTTCTTCTACAGCAACAGCTGTGCATCTACACTGAATTTGGAGATAGATTTTGACACTCATACCCCTGAGAGAATGGTGAGGAAAACAATAATATGGTGTTAAGACAATTAGACCAGATTACATGTATCCAGTGGATACGTGTGCAAAATGGACAACTATGTATGGGGCGAGATTTTTTGGGGGAACAGATTGCTCATTTTTTTTCAGGTGAGAGTGGGATGTTGGGGAGGGATAGTAGGTATGTTTGGGGAGGTAGGTTGGGTAGGTTAACAGACAAGACAAACAAGACACATACAGGGGCGGTATATGACACATGCTGGGGGGTAAACACCTTGATGGGGAGGGGTGTTGGGAAATCAGAAGCCCATTAGCCCACTAGTGGAAACAGTGGGACTGAGGTCTTTACCCATGAGCAGTCATCACTGCACCACTGCACCTTCACAGCCCCAAAGGTGGCTGTGCTGGGGGCTGAGTCGGAGAACCAGGCTGATGCTTTAGTCACAACACATGGCCCTCAAGCTGGTGTAGCAGATCTCCAACCTCCCTGTTGAGCTCGCTACACACCATGACCTGGACCTGGTGATGGGTAACAGGTTCCTATCCGCACCTGCTCCTGGGGGGCTGAGCCCCATCCCCTGAGGTGGTTCCACCCAAAGGTGGTGCAGGACCAATGGACAAGGAGGTCCTGGGTTGGGCCCCAGACATGCTGGTGCCCTGTGCCATGGCCAGCTGAGGTGGGACAGGTGGGTCTCCTGGGACCCGCATTCCCATACGTGTTATGGTGTTTATGTTTTATCAACATATGTGGGTTAGTAATAATCAACACATTCCAGGATTAGGTATAACAGCATGCATAGATATTCTCATTAACCCAAACACCAGATATGGAACAGTTGCATAGCAAACAGAACATATGCATATATGGGACTACAGTGGTAATTACAACAGCATGCAGGTACATTGATGGCACCATGCCAGCAATGTGGGAGCATTTCAATATAGCACATGCATAGAAACAGATTTAAATAATTATCAAACAATAGGACATATGTCCCAACATTACAGTTAAGTCAACACATACCAATTGAGTTGTGTATTTAGTTTATTGTTGCAGATATATGGTGGGGGGGGAGAAAGATGTCAATTAACAACTAGTATATTCCTGTAGTTTGCATTACTTTCCTAGTTAGTGCTGTTATCTGTATCTTACAAGTATTAGTACACTACCCTATTGCCTTAGTTTGGGCAGTGGTATGGCTGTCGACAACTATATACATGAACTGGTTTTACCTGCAGTATACACCTCTTACCTGGTATACCTGTGTAGGAATTGTTTGTTAACACTAACTGTTTCTACACATACTTCCAGATTCCAGGTTGATGTTATACACATACCTATCCATCTCTTTTTGCACAGACTCTGGGCATGTCCTGACCACATGCAGATGAACCAGGGCATATTTTGACTATTGCCCTCTTAAACCTTTAGTGAATTGTACAATGACAAGTTTGTTTTCATTGACATTTTCCAAATATGTACAGACCTGACATTCAGTTATAAGACATGAAATGCTGCCTACATGTCAGAGATTAGCACACCGATATGCCAGGGGACAGGGTGACAGCCGGCAGATATGGGCCAATTTACCTGACATTCTGGACATTTCTGGAAACTTGTGGGGTATGATTCTGTATGCAGCTTACTACCATTCCCAGGATTCGGACCACAGCTGTGTCTGCTAAAAATAAAACACTGTCCATCACAGTTGAGTGTGCTGTATAGATATTGCTGTGTATCTCTTATCTGATTTCTGTCTATAATTCTCCTGTGGTTTTACATTTTGACCTTGTATTACAACACTCTTATACAAGATGTCCTAGACAGTTATATTGTGTAGCACAGTGTGGGTGACAGTGATGAGTGATACCTTATTATTCAGAGCAACTGCAACACTAACTTTACCATACAATACCAGTGTACACAGTTCCAGTATCAGTACAGGATACCAATCTTTTATTTCTAGGCACAGTGTTCGTATCTGACAGACCTGTGGGAGCAATGTTTGTTAGCACTACCTGAATGTTGCCACACAAATTACCAGATTCCACATTAATATTATGCACATACATCTCACTCTGTGACTGTACACACTCTGGTCACAGCTTGTCAACATGGGGGTGTAGATCGGACATACTTGGCTTATTACTCTTAAAACATTTTGGGGAGTTGCTAGAGTGACAGGTTTGTTCTGATAGATGTCTGACAATCAGTTGTATTTCTTGTTTGCTACCTAAACATCTGGGATCATCCCACTGATTTCCCAGGGGAACAGGGTGACAGGCAGCAGATATGGGCCAATTTACTGGACATTCTGGACATATATGTACACTTGTGGGGTATGATTCTGTATGCAGTCTACTACTACTCCCAGGATTCGAACCATGGCTGTGTGTGCTAAAAATACAACAGGTCACATCTCAGTTGAGTGTACTATTTGGATTTTGTTGTCTGTCTTTTCATTGTTTTCTGTCTATGTCTCTCTCAGTTGTACTATATCACCTTCTGGGATTACACCAGTAATATACAGCCATTCCCACACATTTTATTTATGTAGCACAGTGTGGGTAACAGTGCTTAATCCAACAGTACTATTAAGTGATTGCAAATCTGCATTACCATATGATACCAGAATAAACACATGCAGTCCAGCAGTTAGACCTTTATTGTCAGGCTATGCTTTTATTTACATACAACATATATGAGACTCTTCCTGCCATATTCTCTGGTGTATGCAGTACATGCCTTGAACACTACAGGTTTTATACAGGCAATTAACTTACTACTACTTTTAGATTTATTTCCTATGACAGTACATGCAAGAGTATTACTAACCTTCCTCGTGTCGCAACCGCTCCAGTCAACATCCATGGGCCTCCTGGTTCATAGCCCACTCACTTGCCACTGTGAAAGACATAAGAGGAATATTTAGCCATACCTATCCCTAATATACATGAGCTGGCAATTATTAAACAGGTAGTGGACTGATACACATGTCTGGGACCTCCCCTGTCTTCCTAGCCTCTTGGATCCACTGACCCAAGAGATCCCCCTTTCGCCGCTTCAGATCGGCATAGTGATGCCTGACCTGCTGACCAGTTCAGGGTATGCCAGTGGCACTGGTGAGGTCATGGGCGAGATGGTTCCAGTCTTCCTGTTTGTATTGGGAACCCTGGTACTGGCCCTGCAGCAGTCTCATGTCATGGTCTTTCACAAGGAGTCCTGTCATGACTCTGGACTCCTGGATGACCCAGCGCTGTGCCCGAAAGTGCACACCCACTCCCATTCCAGACATAGTGCCTACAAGTGGAAGCTACAACCAGTTATGAGATGTATTCCCGCATGTTGGGTTTAAATAGGGCTGTCTTCCCACACTTTGCCGTGATTGGACAGTTTTGAAAAGGCTAAGTTATGGGAAAAACTGCTTTCCTAAGGCTGGCATTGCTTAAAGTGGTATACCAATGGGCATACTGAGTTAGCTGGCCTACACACTGTTTACACCTACTAAGCTGGGCTGTGCAATGCTTAGCGTTGCTTAATATTTAAGTTGCATTATATTTGCATTGTGGCATTTATTTATTATTCATTACATGTTATATATGTATTTGGTATCCATGATTCATGTGTACATACACTGTACTGGGTCCTTGTGCTTATTAGTGGGATTTCAACACTTTATTACAATGACACCTCACATCTGGGCTTAATGCAGTACTCTAGTTCACATATTTATGTTATGTAGTAGGTTATATAACATAAGACTGTATATAGATTCCTTTCACATGTTCAGTTTGAATTTCCTATAGTGAGGATCTGTTTGGTGATACCTCAATCTCATGTACTGGTGTGATGGCTTAGTAGTTGACTACAGTGTACCGGGTACTGGGTTCAAGACTTACCAAGGCTGTTTATTTTGTTTCTGGCCAGAACAGCTTAAGGCACTTTTAAGCAATTGTAAGCGGGTTTGCATGGGTTTGCTAACCTCCAGTTAAATATGCTTAAGAGAGTTAGCTTCAATATTGCATAACCTGTGTGCACATTGCTTACCCCATGCAAATGGGCATAAACTCGCTTACTACTGCTTAATAGTGCTTACGCTTGCTTACTAGTGCTTACTCCCGCTTACCACCGCACTAATTTAGACAGTAATGTCTAATGATTCTTGGGAAGGTGGTGGATTTGGAAACTGTATGGAATTATCATTCATTACACATTTTACCTTCCATTTGTATCCCTGATTCCTGTGTACATATACTGTATGGGGCACTTGTGATTATCTGTGGACTTTGTAACATTATGACAATGTCACTTCCCATCTACATTTAATGCAGTACTCCAGTTCACAAATATATGTTATAAATATATACATGTTATAAATATATGTTATCGTAGGTTATGCAACAAAATAAATTGATCATACAGCGATTTGACATGGAAAATGGATTGTACTGGAGTGGTTCTCGAACCGGGAATGACTGCTCGTAAGCTGAATGTTCTGCCCTACACTATTGCTGTACTGCTTCATTTGCATATATATTGCTTTTAATCCTCTTGTGCCATTTAAGCTGCATTAACCGTAGCTAAGCAATGGGCAAGCCCATGCACCTACTGTTAAATTTAATCTGTTTCATAAAAAAAAATCTTTATATTTAATGTTTTAACTATTGCGCTTGTAAACGTGGGGGGATGTTGCTGGGGGTATGCGAACACCTATGAGTGGTCTCTCTCATTCTTTTATTCATACTCTTCTGTTCTTCATTGCAGGGGCATGTATATTTTGAGAGCTCTGCTCTCAGGCACACCCCCTGCACTCATACATGCTCCGTGTATATTTAGGAGCTCAGGTGGCGTGCCTTCATTAATATGCATGGCAGTCCTGCATGGAAGGATAGTGAATTTAGGGGATTGTGTTTCAAAAGAAATGATTGTTACTTCATGTCAAGTTTTCCACCATTGATGTGCAGTGATCATGAGGTTATATAGGTTAAAATGCTGCTAGATAATTTTACCAAATTGAAATCTAAACCAATGCACAAATCATAGTCCATATCAAAGCAAAACAGTCACTATGGAAAACTAATTAGAGTGAAGGTTTTCAATGGAAAGACTATAAAAGGAATGCGGCAAGTTTTGAAAGGGAAATAATTTGAAAGCAAAAGTTAAAAAAGAATCCCCAGGATTCAGCAAGCGGCTGTGCAGGAATAACTTATTCCTGCATGACAGGGACCGTTCCTGTCCAGCACGGCAGTGGACCATGCATATTTATGAAGGCATGCTGCCATGCTGTAAAATGGACACAGTTCTGTGTATGAGTGCAGGGGGTGTGTCTGAGAGCAGAGCTCTTACGATACATACACCCCCTACACTCCAGAATTGCCATTCTGCAATTTCAAATGAGCGAGAATGGTCGTAACACCCTCAACCCATCAGGGTAAGAAATCTGGACAAAGCCATAAGGGACAATCATCCCTACCAAGCCATAAAGTTATTAGAATAACAGGTTTGCCATAAGCATATAGCACGCACACCTCTCAACCCATCAAGAGTAAGGAATCTGGACAAAGCCATAAGGGACAATTGTCCCAAAAAGCAGAAAGTTAATAGAATAACAGGTTTAGCATTAGCAGGAATATTCTGAATGGTAAAAAGAAAAAAACACAACAAATATTTTTTTTTTATAAATCCGATAAAGTGTAGCTGTGCAGGTGTGTCCATTGCTTAGCTATGCTTAGTCCAGCTTAAACAGCACAAGAAGTTAAATAGCAAGAGACACCCAACTTAAGCAGTGCTGCAATAATGTAGTGTTTAGAGCGTATGCTTTGCAAGCAGCCATTCCTGGTTCAATCCCCATTGTAACAAATTTGCATTTTACATGTGAAAGCAGTACATAAACATTTTTTTTTTTATAATTAGCAATGATATAACATAATATTTGTTAACCAGAGTACTGTAGTAGGTCCTGATGTGAGGTGTCAGTATAATAAAGTTGTGAAACCCCCATATAAACACAAGTGCCCCATACAGTATAGTCACACATGAATAAAAGTAATGAAAGCATACTGGGGGATGTCAGGGACAGTAAACAGATTTCTAATATGTAATGAATGATGAATAAATTCCATACAGCAGATAATGTATAAAATAAAAAATAAGCAATGCTAAGCATTGCACAGCTCTGCTTACCAGGTGTAAGCATTGTGTAAATATGACTGATAAGCAATGAGTAGCCCAGCTAAGTGGATTTGCCCATTGGTAAGCAATGCTGAACGTGCCCCTTTAAGCACTGCCAACCTTAGCTAAACAGGTTTGCCCATAGCTTAGCTTAGCTCAGCATATTAAAAACCATCCAATCATGGCAAAAGGTGGGAAATCAGCCATATTTAAATTACACTGGTGGGAATATAGTTAATAACTGGTTGCAGCTTCCCACTGCAGACAGTATGTCAGGAGTTGCTGAGAGCATGCCCTTCCGGGTGCAGCGCTGGGGCATACAGGAATCCAAGGTCATGGTAGGACGCCTGGTAAAGAACCATGATGAGAGACTACTGCAGGGCCAGTACCAGGGCTCCCAATATAAAGCAGAAGCCTGGGACCATCTTTCCCACAATCTCATCAGTGCCACTGGTATCCCTCAGACTGGTGAGCAGGTCCTGCACCACTATCCTGACTTGAAGCAGAGGAAGAGGGGCTCTTGGATGAGTGGGTCCAAGAAGCAAGTCAGAGGGGTGATATCCCAGCAGTGTGTATGTATTCATATCAATAACTGCTTACTAAAGTCCAGCCTGTGTATGTGATGGATAGGTATGCCAAAACATTTCTCTATTCCCTTTACAGCTGCAGCTGAGCGGGCTGTGAATCAGGAAGCCCATGCTAGCAGGTTGCAAAGGCTGCATCGCGAGGCTGGTGAGTAACAATCCTGCTTCTAGTAGTCATACCAAATAAATATAAAGTAGTAGAAAGTCACCTGGCAGTATAAAAACTGTGTTTGAGTTGTACTGAATAAACCAGACAATATGACAGTAATAGTCTCATATAGGTCATATTTTAATAAAACCGTAACTGCCTGGCAATAAAGTTCTAAATCCTGGACTGGTTGTGTTTACTCTGGTATTGTATGGCATTTAGTGTTGCAGTCTCTGAATAGTAATATTGTGTTAACCACTGTTACCCACACTGTGCTACATAAAATATATGTCTAGGAATGTCTGCATAAGACTGTTGTAAGTACAAGGTCTGATTGTACAAACAAGAGAGACTTAGACATAAAACACTGAGAAAACAAACAGCAGTTTCTAAATAGCTCACTCTGATGAAACTCAAATTGTTGTACTTTTAGCACACACAGCCATGGTTTGAATCCTGGCAGTGGTAGTAGTAAACTGTATGCATAATCATACCTTTCAATTGAAAAGATTTTTGCAG
>NC_056730.1:968952462-969007462 GCF_019279795.1 Protopterus annectens | reverse complement strand
GCTGCCCACACACACAGGAAGGATGTCTTCCATACAGCAAAGGTAAAGGGACAATGCTCACATGATGTAGTCATTTATAGTAGTGGGTTGCTATGACATTGGCTAATGGACGAACTACACAGCTGCCTGCATGCAATTAGCAAGTGGAGAACACCAACTGGTGCAGAGTCCATCACCTGATCATGAGCATCACCTATAAAAGCCATGCTGCAACCTATTCAAACCAGCTCGATTCCTGTGGTGGAGAAGAGAGAGAAATAAAAAAAAGGAAAAACAAAAATAATACTAAAAACAAACAAACAAGGAAGACATCATCAAGTGGAGCACAGAAAATACCATATTAATAAAACAGGTATGTGAAACATGTCAGCATGCAATTGAATGTGGTACTTGGTCTGTGATAATGGGATAGATGATTTTGAAAGATTTATATGTGCCATCAAGACTTGCTGTAATGATGTCCTGCTGATCAACTGCTATGTACATAGCATCTGGCCCTGTGGGCAGTGGGCCATACCTGTCAATTGTGCAGATCTGCACAGAATGTAAAGATTTAAGCCATCATAATGTTTGTTCTGTTCCCCCAAACATTTATATTAGTCTGGCAAATAGCTGAAGGTGGGCAGAATGAAGTCATGACAGACACATGAGTTTCAGACCCCACCACCTTCAGAACAGTCATGGTAATGGAAAATGTATTATGCACAAACTTCATAGGTTTGTAATAGGCATATCTATGATCTGTCCCTATATATCCCCCCAGTGTTAGGCTTTGTCCACATGTGATGCTCAACTTTGTTGAAAGGCAGAACAGTTCAGCTGTGGAGTTAGGGATAATGGCAATAATTACAAGAGATCCCTATTTTGGGCCCCTTTACCCCCATTTACAGTGCCTTTGGTCAGATGTTTTGCAGTGAGAGGTTCAGAGTGTGGATCCGATGTCCGAATGCACTCCATAAATACCCATGCTAAATGGGAAAGACAATAGGGAAAGTAGCTAGGTATGTGCAGGACAGGTGTAGGGAAAGTCCATAGTGGTCCATTTCTTTTCCAGCAACAGCTGTGCATATATACTGAATTTGGAGGTATATTTGGTCACTCAAACTCCTGAGAGAGGGGGGTGAGGACAACAATAATGTGCTGTGAGGCCAATTAGACCAGATTTGTTTTTGGGAACAGATTGCCCTTTTATTTTTTTAAAGTGAGAGTGGGTTGTTGGGGAAGGGTAGTAGGTATATGTGGGGAGGTAGGTTGGGTTGGAAGACAGACAAGACAGCATACAGTGGTGGTATGTGACACATGTGGGGATAAATACCTTGGATGGGAATGGGTGTTTGGAAATCAGAAGCCCATGAGCCCCCAAATAGAAACAGTGGGACTGAGGTCTGCACCCATGGGCAGTCACCACTGCACCTTCACGGCCTTGAAGGTGGCTATGCTGGGGGCTGAGCAGGAGGGGCAGGCTGATACCTCTAATTACACCATGCAGCCCTCAAGCTGGCATAGCAGATCTCCAAACTCCGGCACTCACTATGCACCAATCCCGGGACCTGAATTTGGGTGACAGGATCCTGTCCATGCCTGATCCCAGGGGTGGGGCGAGACCCATCCCCTGAGGCAGTTCCACTCGAAGGTGGTGCAGGACCAGCAGACTAGAAGGTCCCAGGGTAGTTCCCCGAAATGCTGTGGCCCAGTGCCATGGCCAGATGAGGTGGGAGAGGTGGGCCGCTGGGACCAGCCTTCCCAAACATGCTATTGTGTTACAGTTTTAGAACATATGTGAGTTAGTAATAGTCAACACAATCCAGGATTAGTTATAACAGCATGCATAGATATTCCCATTAACCCAAAACACCAGATTTGGAACAGTTGCATAGCAAACAGAATGCATGCAGATATGGAACCACAGTTCCCATTACAACTGCATGCAGGTTACATTGATAGCAACAGGCCACCAATTATAGTGTTTCAGCATGGAACATTAATAGAAACACATTTCAATATTTGTTGAACAATAGGACATATGTCCCAACAGTAGGTTTGCTGTAAACATACCCATTGATTTGTTTGTTTAGATTATTGTTGCAGATATGGTGGGGGGGGATGTCAATTAACAACTTATATATCCTTGCAGTATGAGGTCCTCTGACCTTTTTTCCTGTTTATGCCTTCCAGGTATAATGTCATGGGAATGCCTCCCTACTTACACAGCACAAGAAAATGATCATCCAATTTGTGATGCACCATCATGACATCCTATTTGGGTGCAGGGCCCATGATCTGCAGGAGAGGACCGCCCTGTGGAATGAGCTCATCCACAGGGTGAATGATATCAACCTGCATAATGGCAGTTATGAGCAGGTGCGGCATCAGACCACTGACCTGATCCACCACGCCTGTCAGCATGCTGTTGCCATTAGGGGGGACCAGCAAGCCACAAGTGGGGGTCATGCCATCCAGCCCCCACTGACACATGCTGAGGAGCTCCTCACCAATCTTAGAGCACCTGCCCGTCAGCCAAGCCAGCAACTTGCAGATAGTATTGTGGAAGTGGGTGCCACCCACACAATGGATGAGCAGCATCCAGGTAAGGCCCCACAGCACATTAGTAGACCACTGTTGCTTATCCATCTTCATCTGTAAAGTATCTACATGCATATGTCAGATAAGATAGTCTGTTGCTGCAGTGTAGTAATGAACAGATGTGCATAATCTCTAGTATTTTGGGTTTGTATTGTTGATGTACTGAAATGCTGCTCCCGCCCTGTACCAATGCCACAGGTGTGGCTATTGATATTACACCTCTCACACAACTATGTAGGTCCCTCTGGTATGCAACTGGGGCAGCAGCCTATAGCTGGTGAGTATGGAGTTGTTTTGTTCAGGTTTGCCAATACACCGGCCATGTTATGACCATGGTATTTGCCATGAACACATTTAACACATCTGCCCATAATGCATGCTGTACATGTTCACTTATTGATGCTGTTAACTGCACTGCATCACAGTGGTCATCATGGTGGCATATCTGAAGGGTATGCAAGAGTTCTTCAGTGTATCTAAGAACCTGTCAATGCAAGATGTGTGAACAGAGATTAACATAATGGTGGGACAAATGGCCTACAGTAGGGACATGTCTGAAACATTACCCTTATACAGTGGCTACAACAGTGCATGCACCACTATTACAATGGCAACTGTTCCTCATCTAAACAACCACAAATCAGAATACCACATTCCACACCTTTTACAACCTGTAATGTGATCCTAACATGAGCAATGAATGTGTAATATGGAATCCTATGTTAGGACAACAAATATGGGGAATACATACCTTAACAAACACTGGAAGCATATGTGTGCACACACTCCAAATAACATATTGTGGAAGCAGCTTGTGAAGTACTGACAGCATTCAATCTTCTTGAGTACACACCTTCCATCAAGTACAGAGCCTCAATGTCACACCAAATGATGGTCTGCTGTCCAAGAAGTATGTCCATGAAATTTGCCCACTCACCTGCAACAGAGGCAGCCGTGGCTTGCACACATCTTGCAAACCATGGAATGAATAATGGATCCAATATCTGAAAGGAAGCACTCAGGAGTGGGAGAAGTAGCCTTATCTCACCATTGCATATATCATGGCAAACAGTGCAGACAGTCATGTATGTGTGTATGATGTATGGGACAACATTAATGTAGAAAATAAACATATGCCCATCCAAGAGAGATGACAACATATGTTGCAAACTGGTCATGGAGGCTGCCCAGAAACATAAGTAACACCAAGGCACTTGCAGGAATGTCTAGCAAGTACTGCCTGTGCAGTACCTGTGTTGAAATTCACCTGGAATCTGCATACGTGTGGCCTATGGCTTAGGGTAATCAGATGGAAAAGTTGTTCCACATCACCAAGGACTCTCTACAGGCAGCATATGCATAACATCAAGTATCCCAAAGGCATGTGTTGCAATGTGTAATGGTGTACTGAGACCAAGGCTGAAACCTATAGACAGTATCAATAAAGATACATGTGGTGCACAAGCAACATCTCACTCCATCTCAGACCCACCATCCCCATTTTTACCTTGCTGGTGCCAGTGTACACCTTTAGGTTTGCTGTTCATTAGCAGGAACTAGGCCGGTAGACACGGCGTTCAGAATTTGGAACACTGCAAAATAACACTCATGACTGGCCCATAGTTGTCAAGCATCTGCAGTGAGGCTGAGGATGGGGATGGGAGTCATTCTGAAACACAACAGTGAACTGAAACATACATCCAAAGCTCCCTTGGAATGGCTGTATCTGAGCACACTCAAGGCCATGAATTGTGCCAGATATAACCCTGACTCCACAGCAATAGTGAAGGCACTGTCCTCCAAGGGCTGTGCACATGAGCTGACCTTGCAATCCGGCAGAGTTGGGGGACATTTGTACAGCAGAGTGACCAAATAATGGCAAGTGAAGATGGGCCATGCTAGTATACCCCTTCCAGGAATAGTGACTGCTGTAATTCACTTAACAGGTACTGCAACAAACCATTGTGTTAAGGGTGTGCACACTTATGCAACTCACATATTGTATGCATCTTATTCAGCATCTGTATGATAACACATTTTTTGATACTGCATTTGATTGCACAGGTCATATGTCACATATCAGGTGTGTGTAATGTTAACATATGCAGTAGTGTGGCCCCATTGCATATCATGGAAGAGGCTGGTATGTCAACAAGGGTGTGTACACTCCCCATATCTAAATTAAGTTTGAAGGTTGTCAGTGTAATTGGATTTTATTGCTCATACATGCACTGCTGATGATGAGATCTGCAAATCAGAGGTCAGGCATTAACTATTGACATCAGTCCTCATATCATCCCAGGTATGTGTCAGACAAACACATAGGGGTTGTGAGCAACAGAGCAAGCATAACTGCCACACATATACACATTCAGCAATGGTGTGTACACTCGTGAGGTATGATGTACATTACATGCCACAGTGCTGTACAGGTTCACAGCAATAATGTGTACATGGGTGCAGTGTGTTCCAGCGGAAGGGGCATCACCTACTAACACAACTCATACATCATACTGGCATGTGTAATGTTGGTAACAAGGATTGAGTATGGCTGCAGTGCATGCTGTTGAGTGCCATATGTCATGCATGTTGACTGTTGGGTAATGAGAGGTCTGTGTAATAGCTTTGTGCCACCTCACCTGTAAGTGTTCCACACACAAAAACAGGAATGCAGCTCGAGTTAAATGACCCCAAAGAAAATAGCAGCATACAACAACACACAGAATTTCAGGGATCATAAACAATGTAAAAGAAAAACAGCTTCTGTTCAGCTCACTTCGTAGAATTAAGATACTTTATTTGGTAAGCGCTTTCATGGGAATGACTCCCACTTCTTCAGACCATTCAATAAAATACATTTAAAACCACTCCATTTATATAGGGAACCTTAATTGGTATCAATCAAATCATGACTGCATCATTTTCCGGTCTTAAAGTTATAAGCACACCCTAATATATTCTTATTAAAACTTTGTCTTCTAAGTGCTTATACAGACAAAACCAAGTTTGAAACACATACATAGACTATATATATATGTACAGTTGCATCTATCATTTCTCACTTTCTATAAAATATCTTTTATTATCACAGACTCATGATGGTCCCATATATGCAAATGTATATCAGATCATATGTAAATATATGTATAAAGTCTATATATGCCATACAAATGCTACTAAAATTTTCACTAACAATAAAAATGCACATTAACTATAAAATACATGATAATCATAAGCATGAAAATAAAAATAAAAATAAAATACATCCTATTATTTATGAATGCTCCTATTCTTCAAAATAGGCTTCAGGGGAACTCTGTAATTTAAGCCACTACCCCTGTCAGCCTGTAATCGAATGATCCATCTCGCTTCTGAAGTCCCTGTCCTGTTACTGATATCCCCCCCCCATTCTCATTCACCATTTCTATAACCATGAACTTAAAGGAATGATTTTTCCATTTTACCAGTGTATGTCAGGCTAAAGCATTGGTTTTATCCCTGTTCCTAATATCCAAAAGATGTTCTCTTATCCTATATCTAAATTCTCTGTTTGTTTTTCCTACATAGTATCCTGAACACAGGCCACAAACTGCTAAATATACAACATTTTTAGTGCAGCAATTAGCTGTAACTTTAAATGTGTATTCCTTACCTGTGTCAGGATGCTTGAATTTATTAGTTATATCTATCCACCCACATTGATTACAATTTTTAAATGATATAGTTCCTTGATGTTCCCCCTTGAATCCATCCTTCATGGGTCCATAACAAAGTAGCCTTTTCAGGAATTTTTTGTTCTTGAATAGGAAGCTGGGTTCATCCCCTACAATTTCCCTAATTCGGGGTTCATGTGTCAGTACTGGCCAGTATTTCCTTACCACATCTTGCATAATTTTTACATTACTTGTGTAACTAGTAGATACCTTCACTTTATTCAAGGCAGAATTATTAAATTCTGATATTGTTTCCTCTCTATGTGAGAAGTATGGTTTCCCAGTTGTATTTCGCAGTGTCTGTATTTCATTAACTGTACCTATGATATAATTTTCCTTATAACCTCTATTTTTAAACCTTATACAAAGGCCATTTACTTCCTCCTGAAATGTGTCTTCCTCTGCTGTCAATCTGGATATTCTTAAGGCCTGTCCTTTCACTACATTCTTAAATATGTGTTGGGGATGCATGCTATTTCTATGTACAAATGTGTTCCTGTGGCAACTTTTCCTATACACCTTCATAGACCATTCCCCTCTTGGGTCCCTATATACCCTAACGTCAAGAAATTCAATACTATCGTGTGAGAATTTCAATTCAAATTTTAGGAAAGAAGTACTATTATTCAACTCATCATGGAAAACTAATAATTCCTGTAGGGACCCCTTCCAAAGCAGAAAAAAGTCATCTGCAAAGCGTTTATAAAAAACGACTTGTTGCCATCTATCGTTTGTCGCATACTTTTGTTCCCAATTGGCCATAATTATATTGGCATAACTGTTTGCAGTAGATGTGCCCATTGCCACTCCCTCTTTTTGGTGGTATATAATGTGGTTAAACAACATCACATTATTTATTAAAATCTGTTCCATGAGTAGACATATTAACTCTATCCGACTTCCAGTATATGTTCCATCCTTAGTTAAGTATTCTCTCAACTCCAAACCCACATTGTTGGGTATAGATGTAAATAGAGAGTTCACATCAATAGTGACCATCATAACAGAACCATCACTATAACTATTGGTCTCAACATGTTTAAATAAATCTCTTAAAAATTGTTTAGTGTCACTTAAAATTACTGTATTCTTGTTAACTAAAGGTCTCAATTGTGTTTCAACATACACCGATAAAGGCTCAGTCAACCAACCCCTCCCTGAGACTATCGGTCTCAGGGGTGGATTGGTTGGGTCCTTGTGAATTTTTGGAATTCCTTGACTTAATGGTATTAATGGTAAAATTTGAATTGAAATTCTCACATGATAGTATCGAATTTCTTGATTTTAGGGTATACAGGGACCCAAGAGAGGAATGATCCATGAAGGTGTATAGGAAAAGTTGCCACAGGAACACATTTGTACATAGAAACAAGGATAAAACTAATGCTTTAGCCAGACATGTATTTTATTGAATGGTCTGAAGAAGTGGGAGTCATTCCCATGAAAGCACTTACCAAATAAAGTATCTTGACTCTATGAACTGAGCTGAAACGAAGCTGTTTTTCTTCTACATTGTTTATGATCCCTGAAGTTCTGTATGTTGTTCACCTGTAAGGGTGTGTGTGTGTGTGTGTGTGTGTGTGTGTGTGTGTGTGTGTGTGTGTGTATGTGTGTGTGTGTGTGTGTGTGTGTGTGTGTGTCTGTGTGTGTGTGTGTGTGTGTGTGTGTGTGTGTGTGTGTGTGTGTGTGTGTGTGTGTGTGTGTGTGTGTGCATGTGTGAGTGTGTGTGTACAGGTAAGTACAGGTCATAAAATTACATTTTTTTGTTTTCCTCTCACAGATGGCAAGGTGAGTCAGGGTACCTCCTGCAGGCAAACTGATGTTAGTGTCCATACAGACCCTGATAATGATGATAGGTATGGTGAGGCACAGGCAGGGTTGTCAGGAGCTGATGTTGTGCCATCAGTTGACATCCCACTTTTATCCACCCCATCCCCGCACACAGTCACAATGCCCATACATACCCCATCACCAATGGCCATAGATGAGGGACAGTTGGCGGGTGGTGGAATGGGACAGGACAATGTGGGGACTATGGCAAGTGTGTCTGTACACAGCAACCATAGCTGGATGACCGGCGAGGTACCACACAGGCAGATGTACAGGGGTGCTCATAGGAGGGCTGCTGGCCATCATGCCCCTGGCAGAAGTCCCACAGCAGGTGTCAACAGACGCATGTTTTGGGCCATCATGGAGGCACAGGCATGTATGGAACATTACACCAGACAGACTCTGAGGCTCCAGAATGCTACTCATTCTGCTGTACTTGACAACATCCGTTATCTTGCAGGTGCCCACTGTTATTTTGCAGAGGTCCTGGATAGATGGTTGGGTGAGATGGTGGGAATCCTCGACCATGTGGTGCCTGTCTTAGAGCATGTGGTGGGAGTAGGGCATCAGCCACGTGGATGTAGGTCAGCAACACCAACAGGTGGAGGTCTACATGGACATGCAACAACTCACAGCCACTCCTGTAGTGGCAGGACCAGCACTGCAGGGGGGTGCTGTTCACACCACAATACAGCAGGCCACATGCACATGGTTCTGGATGGTCCAAACAGGGACGAGGATCCAGTGGACAATTGTCATCATCAGGGGAGAGTACCATATTTGGGTGTCTGCCAGGTAGTGCCCGTGGAACCCCCGGCAGGCAAAGTTCCCATGTCTGTGGCCAGACATGGTGAACTGTACACCCTGGCATGTATGGTCTGCAGCTGTCCAACAAACTCCTGTATAGGGCAGCCACATGCCAGAACTGTGTGCATACATACACACATACATATCACCAACACAGCTAGGGCACCTCCATACCTACACAAACCACACCTGGACAGCCCATTTGATAATGAACCCCTTAACACAAACACATGATGCAACCAAATGGCTCAGCCTAGGCCTCTGGCAAACCCACAACACACCCTGTGCATATGATCATACCTGTGCCACATCCCTGTCATCCATACCATCGATGTAGGGACATGTTAATATGGTTCTGATGCACAGAGTAAATGTACTAAGGTTTAGCAATGTAATGCTGTTTAATGTGTTTTCAGCTGGAATGTTTAATGCTTACATGTCCGGGTGTGTAGCTGTCCAGCCATGATGCATTATAACTGTTATTAACAATGACTGAGTGTGGTCTGCATAATGTATGCTGTTTGTGTTGAAGGTGTCTATGTGTCAGCAGGATGTTGGTCTGCTGTTGTTTCCTACAAGGGGTATGGCACTGTGGTGACACATTGACTGTGTCATATCCTGGGTACAGCTGAACACAAATAACAGGTCTGTATAGCAGTTCCTGCATGTGCCACATGGCTGATATGTCTGAGGGGTGTATACAGATGAGTGCATGGTGGCTGATGTCAGCAGCTCTTCTACAGTGGACAATGGTAAGTGTACTGGGTGATGCAATACACAGAGAATACTGTACACATGGATGTACTTAATTTTACAGTGAACTCATTTTGGCCTATGTAATTCCACCAAGACCAATAGCCAAAGCATCTCATCAGTAAATAATCAGTCTGCCAGTTTAATGATATTGATGATGGTACTGGCAGGGTATATGTCCTCTTCCCCAATGTAGTGCAATCATGGAGTTGGTAAACATAGGTGTGCTGGTGTGGGTGGCACAGCCCCCCACTTTGGAGGGTGTGAGGTGGCATGGAACCACACATAGTGTGATAAAGAAATACTTAACCTGTTAACATAAGCTGTACAGTATAACAGCAGACTAAGAAGGGGGATTCACACAACAATAACCCCAATGTAGGTGGCTGTGCCCACAACAACCACACCCAACTGTATATACCAACTCCAGTATCACTGTACAGCTGTACAGTGGGGAAGAGGCCATTTACACATCCACTACTAGTTTTGATGGAATGAATTTCCACAAGATGATTCCTTTGAAATGTTACCTTTTGCCAGTTCGTTCTCAGACAAATGATGTCCTGTTTCTGAAAACTGAAGTAGATTCCTTCACATACACACACATTTACTTTGCAACACTGAGAGTAGAACCCCTACCTAGGTACGTATTTCTACTAATGTGTTTGGCCTTAATTGCGCACACCGCAGGTCTTTTAGGATGAGGTGTGTCCCAAGTTTCATGTTAAGTGAAGAACATCACCAGGCCTTGTACAGTATGGCAATGGGCAATGTACTGGATGTTAATGAACAATACATAGTATGACATACTGTCATATACACATTGACAAACACATACAGTCATAGACACATTTGACAGACCAGGGATTAGCAGTGCTAACTACCTTGTCAGTGAGTCCATACTGTTAGGGAGTTTTTGCACACAGCACATGCATCATTGGGCTGGATAGTGTAATCAGTTACCTGTATGGTTGATGGTGACAGCGGTCCTCATACAGTGGACCTTGGGACATGTACTGGGGGTATCATGGTGTAAAGACAGTATACCCAGCACCCACACCCCACATTGGATATTGTACTCACTGAAACCCATGATAATGCTCTGACATACCCACAATCACACATTGACCATGACTACAATACAAACCCTTGTCTAGCTAATCAGTGCTACTACAGGGATATGCATTTATTGCACATACCACAGGGATAGTAGTAGGATGAGGGTTTGTCATGGCTCTCCTAATGTCAGCAATATCACCATCCCTTATAATGTATGGCAAGGTTTATTGTATTTGGAGAATGTGGCCACAGAATGCTTTCTCATACAAATATGCGCACTCACACACAATTGCACATACACACACACACACACACACACACACACACACACACACACACACACACACACACACACACACACACACACACACACACTTGCCAGGACCCAGAGGATAACCCATGCCTATCTATCCATTTGTAGAACAGTGTTATGCTGGTACTGCATGCTCCAGGTAACCCACAGGGTGAAGAGTGCAACATGGTACACTTAATGCGAATTTCAGCAGCAGCTGTTTCTAAGTATAGCAATGGAGGGTGTAGTGGATGAGAAGGCCCTCAGAGGATTTTCAACTACAAGTTTACAAACACACAGACACTGTTATACTCAATAATGCACACACACATTTCTCAGTACTGAGGTCCATAGGTGTAGGTGTTCCTAGGTGTATACCAGCCTAATGTCCATGGAGAGATGACAAGAGTAGGGCATGTGAGTACACTGTTACCATTTCACCTGACATTTGTCAGCAGGCCATCTATCTACTGATGCCACATGAGTGATCCTCAGGGTGACAGTTACATTCAACATCCATTCCTCTGTTTTGCTCTTTAAGAGGGCCAGTGAGGTGCTCCAATTGACATGTATGCAACATATATTGCAAAACATGGCCAGTGTCTGGGTTAGGGACCTGTACCCAAACATGTTCTGTCGACTGTGGTAGTCTGGTTGAGGTATCCATGGCATGTGGTGCATACAGAATGGGGTTTCCTACCTGTGGCATTCATAAGACAGCTGGGAAAACATGTAAGTGTCAGTCAATCAGAGATTGCCTGTAAGCAGCCAAGATGAATACCTGACATCTGCACATCTGTACAGAGGACAGAAAGAAAGTAGCTAGCCAACAGGTTATGCATTAGGATGAATATTCTAACAGATAGATGCCTGAAACTGATAGGTATCCCATTACTACATGACAGCAGTCCTCAATGACATGTCTAAAAACTTAGTAGTCTACAGTTAATATCAACATATCAGATCAATATTCAATAGGAGATGCATAAAAACATACAGGTCAAACATCAACAACACGATAGTCAGTACAAGTCCAGCTTTGCATGCAGGGGTCTATGGTTCCAGTACTACAATCTGCAACCAACTCTTACTTGGAAAAGCACTGTTAAAAGTGGTAATGTAATGATACAATACATGCATGTGTGACTGCATATAACCTGGGATGCTACCCAAGTATGAAACACATACAAAGATAAAAGATTGTGGCACTACCCATGTATACTCAGGTGTTCCATACAGTACACTCACACCCCTTGCTACTGTAATGACAGCACATAGCATGTTATGTACATTAAATACACTAATTAAACATGTCATTACCCTGCTATTTTATCAGACGTGAATGTGATCAATGGTTACTAGGGCTGAGCTATGCTTAGCAGGTGTAAGTATTACTTAAATGTAAATGCTAAGCAGATTTGTGCACTGGTAAGAAAGCCTACATGGTGTAAGCATCTATACGGTTAACCATACGTTAGCAGCGCTTACAGTCATGCAAACCCATGCAAACCCACTTAAAGCTGCTTAAAATTGCCTTAACCACTCTACATCCAACAGTCCTTGTTTTGCCTAGCAACAAAATAAACAGCCCTTGCAGGACTTGAACCTAGGAACTTTCACACTTTAGTGATAGCAGTTAACCACTAAGCTATCTGAACTGTGAAAATGCTTATTGTTTTTCAAATATATTATTCAGTACACATACTGAATAGTAGTGAACAACTGCTCTGACTACTACAATTGTTTAGTACTTGTAAGTGAAAAAGGTGTTGAATCAGTCATGTTCTTATATGTAAATATACACATATCAGATTAATATGGTGGGATACATCTGAGAAGGTATACACAACACTCATGTTTACACATAAAGGATATATATATATATATATATATATATATATATATATATATATATATATATATATATATATATATATATATATATATATATATATATATATATATATATATATATGTATATATATATATATATATATATATATATATATATATATATATATATATATATTCATACATACATACATACATATATCTATATCTATATATATATATATATATATATATATATCTCTATACTCTCTCTCTCTCTCTATATATATATATATATATATGCATATATTTCCATATTTCTCTCTCTCTCTCTCTCTCTCTATATATATATATATATATATATATATATATATATATATATATATATATATAGATAGATAGCAGTTATAAATGTAGAATGTTGCTACAGTGACAGGGGTTGTGTCAACATACATGTTGTGAAGGAAGGCTCTTCTGAAACTTACATGTACGCCATCAGTTACTGACAGACATCATAAAACCATTATAGTGAAGTACTAAACAAATCACAGTAATGATCCTATGGAATGCAGAAGCAATATGAGCAATAAACATGGACAGTTTGAAACAATCTGGTCAGTCAGGAGGTATACACAGAATGCCTTAGTGCAAGAAATGTGGAACAAGCCTGACAAAGGCAATATTTAGAGCCATGAAAATGGGGCTATATCAGAAATACTGGATTAGATAAGCTCACACAGTTGATGCATTCACACTCTCCGGTCTATCCTAACACATTCTTACTGAAGGAGCAGAGATCCCAAGCCCACATACTTCACACTAGTTAGTGACATACATCTTCACATCAGGCCACTGCTTTGTCAGAAATACACAACATATATGGTGGCCAGGCAACAGTCCATCTGACAAATATCTGGACATAACATCAAACTAGGGTAAATACAGTGTGCTGCTAGGCATGTCACCAAGCACTGTCTACACTACAGGCAGACTGCCACAACACTAACCCAATTTATTTATGGGAAGATACACATGTAATTGCAAATATAGCAGCCACTACAGGCGTGTAACAGCATGGGGTAAAATACACCAGTGTGAAAGTGCATACCCACAACCAATCTCAACACAGTCACAGTCACATAATGGTAAGCCTAAGTAATAGTACAGTCGATGGCCTGTGTGAACAAAAGTCATCATCATATTTGGCACTCACACACTAACCCTACATATCCTGGCCCAATTCACAGTATAGTCTGACAACTGACTGTGGTATAGGACATGTCTCAGTCTGGCCCTACAAACATATAGACTGATAGGGTATCAGAAACTGGAGCAGCATGCACTGTCAGATAGAACAGAACCAAGAACACTGACATCTACCCCAGACTGTACACAGGCCAAATAACATGATCACAGTACACTGCTACATAATACAGACACTCTGTCAACAATCATCATAAGTACACAGACCTCACTACTGTACAGACTACAACAGAATGTCCAGATTTTTTCCTCAAATATTAGGCCTGCTATACATTACATGTCTGGCAGTCTGATATATCACTGGCTTGATATCAAGAATTATGTCATTAAATAATGGTATACTGTAAATATCCACCTCTTACTGCATGACATATGAGCAAAGGGTGACAGACTTGGGGGACAGAGGCACAAACACAGGGCCAATATTCGTATATTGCAGTTATAAACTGCGAACATTGCTACTGTAATGGTTTGTTGTGACATATCTCTTCTGAGGGATATAAAGTCAGTAACATACATGGATGTTACCATTTCCTGAGTACAATAATCACAGTATGCCACTGCATTTATGAATACAAAAAATGTGTGAGTAACACACCAAATCTCAAGCTCCAAACTCTGGCCAGTCTGCAGATAGCCCTACAGGTAAGAGTTTTCTCAACCACATAACACTGTCATGCCAGACTTTAAATCATGCAGAACAGCCATATCCACACAAACCATGTTAAACCAACATTACTTCAAATGTAGAACAGCAATACTTACATTCTGTCCCCATGTCTGCAACATCCCCCTCCAGTTTTTTTGGCCTGTTTCCACAGTGTTTGTTGTAAGAGGTATTTCCGCCTACCCTCTGTGATGCTGTTTGTCACACACCCACATGATGTCCTGCTCACAGTGAGGGAGAAGGGCCAACATCCACTTGCACTGCTTACTTATAGGGGTGTGTTAGGGGTGTGTTTCCATGCAATTGGCTATAAGAATGATACCACAGGTGTTCCACATGCAATTAGCAAGTAGAGGACTCCAATTCGTGCACAAGCCATCAGCTGATCATGAGCATTACCTACCGAAGTCAAGCTGCAGCCTATGCAAGACAGATGCATTTTTCCACATCTACCAGAGAGGGGTGAAAGAGAGACAGAGGGAAAGAAAGACAGGAAGAGAGAAAGAGCCAAGCGTGTTTGTGTGCAATCTTTGGGTAGAGAGAGGTCTCTGGCTATCATAACGGTTGCCTATATATAAATCTATGGCTGTGTATTGTCTACAACCTCTATGGTGTTTGGCAACTGTTGGCCTTGTAATGTGACATTGGGACATATGGGTCCTCAATATGAAAATGTAGCAAAACCCACCCTGCAATGGATCCTGTTATTTGCACAACCACACCAACTCCCACCCAGGATAGTGATGACACACACACTTGCCAGCATTACATTTCAAACCCCTACCTAGCTATGTATTGGTACTATAGTGCTACGTAGTTATCGCAAGCGCTATGGCAGTTATATGTTGGAGAGCTGTCCAAAGGTATCTTTGAAGGTGAGTGACATCAGGTGCAGTGCTAAAGGAGAGGTGAGGGAAGTGCAGTAGGTGTGAATGACCACAAAAGCAGGTGTCAACAAAGACTCACACACATTTTCACAGTTGCCGGGACCAAGATTAGAACTTCTACTTAACTACACTATGGTATTACACAGTTACCGCAAATGCCACAACAGTTATATGTTGAAGAGTTGTCCAAAGGTATCTTTGAAGGTGAGTGACATCAGCTGCAGTGCTAAAGGAAGGGTGAGGGAAGTGCAGTAAGTGTGAATGACCACAAAAGCAGGTTTCAATAAAGACTCGCACAGACATGCACATTTTTACAGTTGCCAGGCCCACGATTAGAACTCCTATCTAATTAGTTTATTACACTGTGGTATTATGCAGTTTTCACAAGTGCCACAGAACTTGTAAGACTGCAGTTTGGCCAAAGGGTTATTTCAAGGTGACTGACATCAGCAGGAGTGGTAACATGAGCAATGGGAAGTGCAGTGTGTGTGAATGGGCCATAAATTATTCCTCTGGCAACACACACACACACACACACACACACACACACACACACACACACACACACACACACACACACACACACAAACACACGCACACACAGTCACACACAGCTTTACATTTGACAGGACTGTGTATACAAATGCTACATGAATACTGTTTTTTATTATTGTATTACGCAGTTAGCACAAGCACCACAGACACTATAGGGCTGAGGGCTACCAAAAGGAATGTCTACAGTGATTGACATCTGCACATCATGTGATATCAGCCAATTGGATATGTAGTGGGTGGGACAGGCCTTATAATGGAATTTTATCTGTCACTCTTCCCCACATCTGTGTGTGTGTATGTTTGGCATATTATAGTGTGTTGGCCTTGGATATGTGTGAGTATTCCTAGCCAATGTGTGTGAAACATAAATGGTGTATAATTTGGTGTGTGTGCACAGACATCTGCAAATGACAGTTATGTATAGTCAACTGTGTTTTCAGTCATGGGCTTCATTTCTCTAAGTTTAGGAGCATGCCCAATATGACCTTCTGTATTGAGTGTGTGAATCCATTCCAGGTAGGGTTATACCCCAGTCCACAACCTACAGATAGCAACCTGTTTCTACAGGATATTTGTAGATAGGTTGACAATATTTAGGGATTAGGAGGGTGGCCTAATGGTTAAGGTGTTTGCCTTACAAACACAAGGTACAGGGTTTGAGTCTGACAAGGGATAATTGGCTAGGCTTAAAATGGCTCACAAGGGAAGTTAGCCTAGTAGTAATCTATGAACCTATAATATGGAGTCACAGATAAAGGGATACTGTAACTATTGCTGTCTGAATTGCTTGTGTTACATGGTTGGTGTTTGCAGAGATATTCAGACATATGTATTCGTTTACACTGTGATGTATTATGTCATTGACTACTGACAGATATAATTATTTGCTCACAGTTATTTACTGGAAATACAAGATGAATGAAGCTGAGTCCAAGTATTGTGGTCAGCAGCCTACACTTTCCTGCACACTCCTGCCATTCTGGAGGGGTAGCTACAGACACTTGTTGATGGGTCTGTGTAAATGGTCCAGTACCTTGATAGTATGGTGGCTGAGGATCCCCTTGTTGTAAATATATCAACTTAACAGAATGGCCATATCCTGCTGTGGCCATACCTCTCAACAGTACAGATTCACCCAGGTTACCCAGAGTCAGGGCTCATATATCTGGTCAACAACTCAGAACATACTACTTCATTCAGCAATTGATAGGAAGACTGACTTACCTTGTGTCTGTACCAGTATTGAGGATGGTGCTGGAGGTCTGACTATGACAGATGCACATAGTACACTCCCTATACATGGTAAAGCACAGGTAGTCTCATGTTTGGCATCCCTTTTACTGTATGTGTGAGTCAGAGAGAGGTGTCATTCCCTGGGTTCCTACCATGTCAGTGTATGTGCTATGTGTTGTCTCTTTGCCAAGGCCTGGGCATACTGGGCACACCTCCTTCTGCCTACATGGACAGGCTCGGGTAGTTCCTCCTCTGAATCACTCTGTGCCTGCAATGGCCCTGGCAATGGTGTGGGGCTGAGTGGCCTTGCCCAGTGCTGTTCCTGCTGCAGCTGTTTCTGCAGGATCATATTGTGTAGCATGGCACATACTATGAAAATTTGTGTACATGTAGCTGGAGAGTACTGCAAGGCTCCACTGGATATGTCCAGGCAGAGGAACTGTGACTTGAGCATCCCAAACACATGCTGTATTATGAGTCTGGTTTGTGCGTGTGCCTCATTATGGAGTTTTTGTTCAGGTGTGTGTGCATTTCGGAGGGGTGTCATCAGCCATGGCTCCAGTGCATAACCAGCATCCCCCACTAGGTGGCCATATGTGATGTCCCCACTGGCAAATGACTGGTACAGCTGTGTCATATGACAGATGTGGGAGTTGTAATAGCTTCCAGGGCTGCCAGCACACGCATTCAAGATAATGCCCTGGGCATCGCACATGATCTGGCAGTTGATGGAGAGGAAGCCCTTGTGATTTATGTAGACCCTACCCCACTCTCCAGGTGGTGCTTTGACGTGTATTTGTGTGCAGTCTATAGCACCCATTACCTCATGGTATTCTGCTATTTGGTGGAAGAGACACATATTGCTGGTCAACATCTTACGGGTGTTAAGGAAATATATGTGCTCATTGGCATGTGCTGATATGGCATCCAGGAACTGGTGGAGTACCCTGGATGCTGATGCCTGTGAGATCCCCATGATATTCCCACTTGGCCTCTGGAAGGTACCTGTGGCTAGTATTCTTAAGCCTACACATACCTTGGTACCCACTGGGATAGGTTCCCCTCTGTTGGTTCTGTGTGTGAGGCATGGCCGGGACAGCTCTACAATTTGCTGTAGAAAGTCTCTGCCCACCCTATAGCGCTCCACTATCTCCAGCTCATGTAGTCCCTAGTAGGTTTCCCTGGGTCTGTACACTCTTCTCCTTCTCTTCACTGTGGGTTGGTCATCAGCATTCACATGCTCACCACCCTCATCCTTCCTGCACATATTGATGTATGAGAGTGACAACAGCCCCTAACATTTTGTTAGTTTTGTCAGGTAAAATTTCCCTGTCTGTGTCCACCGGTGGTGTAGAATTTGTGGAAAAAACAGAGTAGAAGGTGTTTGCATAGTCTATAGTAGTGTGCAAGGCTGTTCCATGTGTAATTGGCTGATTCTGAAACATTTCACTTTTCAGCTGTTCTAGTTCATAGGTTCATAGGTTCATACTAGGCTATCTGCCCTAGGGCATTTATAAGCCTAGCCAGAATGTGTTTGGCTTTCGCCACCCATTTTAAATTTATTTTGCTATGCCCTTTTTCGAGGTTAGTATACTGTGCCTCTGTCTAACAGTGACACAGTAGTGATACCCGAGGTAAACCTATGATCTCCCATCCACTCATCAAGATTCCTCTTGAAGAGAGTCAATGAGGGACTCTGCCTAACCTGGACTGGGATTTTATTCCAGAGTGAAGGGTGCCTCTGGGTTATGAATCTGTCCCTCCAGCATGTCCTATTTATTTCAGTGCTGATGTTCAAGTCTCTCGAGCACGTAGCTCGATGGGATTTGGATTTTCTGAGGTGCAGCATGTCTATTAATTCCGGGTTGGACATGGCTTTATATGTCAGGCACAGATTGCCTCTGAACAGGTGATATGCCACTGAGTAGAGCTGGAGTTTCTTTAACCAGGCAGCATATGGCATCTGTTTGAGCCCTTTGATCCTCTTGGTGAGGTACTTTTGGGGTCTTTCCAGTTGCTGCAGGTGTCTTGTAAGGTACATCCCAAAAGGGGCATTGTACTCAATTATGGGCCAGATGAGGGATGAGTAAAGAGGCAAGATAACCTCCCCTGATCTAGATGTGAATCCCTTCATGATTAGGTGGGCTATATAAAATGTTTTTCTAACCACTTTGGCCACATGGTTGTCAAATGAGAGATTGCTATCAACTTGGGTCCCCAGGTCCCTAATTACTTCTTTTGTACTTAATGGATTACCACCTATGTGGTAATTTGTGGGCACTTTGTTTTTGCCAAAGGGGATGACTATACACTTTTTGGCATTTAGCTTGAGGCCATGGCTCTGGCACCAGTTGTTTCTATGAGGCCCTTTTGGAGGATGCTTGTGTCGGCTGGAGAGTCTATTATGGCGCCCAGTTTGCAGTCATCTGCGAACTTGGTCAGCCACAGTCCTTCCGTGTTGGCCTGTACCTCCGAGAAATATATACCGAACAAGAGAGGTCCCAGGACTGAGCCTTGTGGGACACCACTTGTAACTGGTTTGGAGTCTGACATGGCTCCAGCAATTCTAACCATGTGGGTTCTGTCCTTGAGCCAGTTTGCAATCCATCTAGTGACATAGGGATTTATATTTAAGCTGGTGAGCTTATCTATAATGCCTGGGTGGGGTATTGTATCGAAGGCTTTTGCGAGGTCCAGGTAGGCTGTGTGGACCAACTTCCCCTCATCAATGGCCTTGGTGACTGTTTCAAAGAAATCAACCAGGTTTAAGAGGCAGGATCTGCCCTTAACAAAGCCGAATTGGTTAGGATCCAGTGTCTGTAGGTCCCCAATATCTTTATTTATGAGGTCCATGATGATCCTTTCCATAGCTTTGCAGACCAAGCAAGTCAGGCTTATGGGGCAATAGTTTCCAGGATCCGTTGAAGCACCACCTTTATGGAGAGGGACCACTGTTGCTGTACGCCACTCTTTGGGCACATATCCTGTAGTAAGGCTGAGATTGAACAGTAGTTTTATGTTTGGGTTTAGCTCTTCTTGGAGTTCATGTAGGATGCAGCCCGGGACACCGTCTGGTCCCATTGATGCTGTGTTTTTTTGCTTTGGAGAGGGCGGCTCTTACCTGAGCATCTGAGATGTCAGGGAGGCAACACTCTGCTGGGATAGATATTTGCCCTTTTGGTGGGGGGGAGAAGTTTGCGCTGAACCTGTCAGCTTGGATGTTGGCAATGTCTGTGGGTTCAGTGTATTTTTTGTCATTTTGGACTAATTCTGAGCATATCTGGGAATTACCACCCAGGTTCCTAACATAACTAAAGAAAGCCTTGTGATTATCCTTAGTGTCCTGTGCAATTTTTCTCTCGAAGCTGGCCTTAGACAATTTTATGAGTGCCCGTAGTTTTTGCTAATACTGATCAGTGATGCCTTCCCTTTTTGGGATTTTGCTCTATCATTTAGTAGCTTCATCCTTCTATTGTATAGTTTGTTTATGGCTGGGGTCCACCAGACAGGACGTCTGCCTTTGGAGGATTGGGTCTTGGTTTTATTTGGGATCGCATGATCCATGCATTCCTGAAGGTGTTCATAGAATGCATTTATAAAGGATTCTGCGGTCTGGGCTGTATTTTCCACAGGCCCGGGGGCTTTGAAGGATTCCACCTCGGATTTGAGGAGTGTGAAATTTGCTTTAGAGAAGTTTTTCACTGTGGTTTTCTGGGCAGGGGGTGGGGTCGGGATGTGAATATCCAGTGAGATTAGTTTATGGTCTGATCTTACCAGTGAGGGATACACTTCTGGTCTGGAGCATAGAGTCCCCATGTTGGTGATGATCAGGTCCAGTATGTTTTCCCTCTTGTGGGAGTGGTAAAAAGTTGTTCCATAGCATTTGAGTTTATAAATTCTAGGAACCTTTGGGCTAGGGTGTTGGAGCTAGAGTAATGCTCTCAGTCTATGTTTGGGTAGTTGAAGTCGCCCAATATAATGGTGTTTGGAGAGACCTTCATATTTTCCAGTGTTCTCAGGAAGGCTGAGTGGGGTTCCTGGGTTTGGGAGGGTGGTCTGTAGCAGGCTATAAACTGGAAGGCAGTTTTACCCACTGTTAGTTGCACATGGATAGTCTCTGATGCTTCGTGCTTTGCCACCAACCTGGAGGTGTGGGTATCTTTGATGAATATCAATACTCCCCCTCCTTTTGTGGTTTGGTCCAAGTTTTGGGTCCGAAAAGCATGGTATGAGGTATAACCTGGTAGTGCTGGGGTGCTCTCGGGAGCCCTGAACCAGGTTTCTGTTACTGCACAGATATCGATGTTCTCCATGCTAAGGAGAGTTTTGAGTGCATGCATCTTGAGGTTTAGACTTCTGGCATTGAGTAGCATTACTCTTAGTTTCTTATCCCTTGTGATACCTATGGAGGTGGGTTTGTCTTTTGAGCCTTGCCTAAAAAAGGCACTATGGGGGTAGCAAGAGCCTTTGCCAATATCCGAAAGCCCAGGGGTGACAGGTGCAAGCCGTCCCTAGTGAAGCATCGTGGCTTGTCGAGCATATCATCCCAAGCTGACAGGCAGTACTTAAGC
Source organism: Protopterus annectens (assembly GCF_019279795.1). Taxonomy (NCBI): domain Eukaryota; kingdom Metazoa; phylum Chordata; order Ceratodontiformes; family Protopteridae; genus Protopterus; species Protopterus annectens. The sequence goes on along the minus strand of NC_056730.1, from coordinate 968,985,419 downwards.
CAATTGTTGAAATTGATCATCTTGTCTTCATATTGTGGCATCATTCTTCGTGAGGGTAAGATGCTACTCAAGGTCAGGGTCATACCGGCCTGGGCTACATGCTCAGAGAGCTCCACTATGTCTCTTTTCATGTAGTCCAGGGAGGTACGTCTCAGGTCATTCACACCAGCATGGACAATGACTGAGTCATAGTTGTACTTGCCTTGGAGTGACCTGAGTGCTTGTGTTATGTGGCGGATCCTAGCGCCCGGCAGGCTGCTCACCGTGACCCTCTCCTTGTTCAGCCTGGTGAGCGGGACGTCAGTGTGCCTGACGATAGAGTCACCTATTACAAGTGTATCAGGTGTGTTGTTTAGTCTTAAGGGCTGTGACTGTTTGGCACACTGGCTTTGTGAGATATGTGTTGCACGTGTTTTGTTTTGGGGTAGCGGTTGCTTGGGTGTCTGCTTTGGAGGTCTCTGCTGCTTAGGCAGATCTTTATTTAGAGCCTCCGAGTATGTTTTTGTGTGATTATGTGTTTGGTTTGCTGTCGTGGTAGGTCTATGTGAGACTAGAATTGTAGTGAGTGTGGTTTCCTTCCCCTCCTGACTGGTTATGCCAGTACTGAGTTGAGAGAGCTTAGCCTCCAGTTTGGCTATATAGTTGCATCTCTCACATGTGTTGGAATTTGTTGGGAGGAGGAGAGGGTTGTCTGTGTACATGAGGCAGTTGTAACATTGCCTCAAGATTCCCAGATTCACCAGCTGGACCAGAGGAGATTGACAACTGACCTTTGGACATGCTAGAATAATATTGGGAATTCCTTTATAATTGAAAACAAGGGCCAGTGGGGAGTGAGGGTGTAGTGCTTTTAATTTTTAGTGCTGACTTATATAATTGCTTTAGTGAGCAAGTGGCAGGTAACTTAAGTGCAATGTGTTACAGGTAACTTAAATGCAAAAATGACAAACAGTAATTTTCTTTCAAGTGAAACAAGGAAATAAGTACAATAAGCAATGCAGATATCACTAGTGATCCACAGAAGCGCTGAGAAGCCACGTATTAGGTGGAATTAACATTCCAGGGAAATAACAAGCAAACAAACACAAGCATATAAACAAAGCTAGATTCAGCAGGCCTGGATCTAGTCTATGCTACAGCAAACAAGGTGTACCAATTTCAGTAAGATACAGTTCAAATATTCAGGCACTATAAACCTTTAACCAGAAATTCCCAGCTCAGAAGGGCAGAGTCCAGCCTCTTCTCCCACAAGAGTGCAGACCACGAACATTCTTAATGTAAAATAACTGGCCTGAAGCCCAAGTGCTTAAACCAGAGCTAATACACTTTAAGAATAACAGACACTGGGCTCTCATTCAGCAGTTCCCAACTTAGAAGGATGAAAGCTACCTGTCCTGCCACCACAGTGCATGCCACAAACCTTCCTAATGTAAAACAACTGGTCTGAAGTCCAAGTGCTTAATCCAAAAGACTTAGAATGATAGCTACACTTTAATCAAGTTACTACCAAGCAGTAATAAATACAATTGAATACTTTAGAGAATGCCTGGATTAGTGCTCAAGTTACACAAACAAAGCTAGATCCAGCAGGCCCAAATCCAGTCTATGCCACAGCAAACAAGGCGCACCAACTTCAGTAAGAAGCAGTTCAGATATGCATGCACTATAAGCCTTTAACCAGAAATTCCCAGCTCAGAAGGGCAGAGTCCAGCCTCTCCTCCCACAAGAGTGCAGACCACGAACCCTCTTAATGTAAAATAACTGGCCTGAAAGCCCAAGTGCTTAAACCAGAATTAATACACTTTTAGAATAACAGACACTGAGCCCTCAATCAGCAGTTCCCAACCTAGAAGGATGTAAGCTACCTGTTCTGCCACTACAGTGCAGACCACAAACCCTCTCAGTGCAAAACAACTGGTCCGAAGCCCAAGTGTTTAAACCAAAAGGCTTAGAATGAGTTACACCAAGCAGTAATAAATACAATTGAGTACTTTTAAGATGATGCAAAAGTAAAATAAAGTAGGTAGAAACACAAGTACAGTAAAAGCAGATGAAATTTTTTTTCTGAACAAGTGCTGAGATCAAAGAAACAGATTTGAGTGCTGAAACTAGAAAACTGGCTAGTTATAAGAAAAAAAACTAAGCTAGAAGGCTTCCCTCCAACACAGAAGGGCTTGGGGGCTCAGAAGCCTACAAATAGTCTATACCACTTAACAGGAAAGGCAGAAAACAAGCTTAATTTTTTTTTTCTGTTTCCCAGATGCTCTCTTTGTACACAGTAGGAGTGCCTGAAATCAGAATATGATCTCACTGCACTCAGTTGAGTGAGCAAATTTGATGGGCCCAGAAGGAGTATCCAAACACAAATTTACAAGGGGGCGGGCAGTTTCAAGGCCACTAAGATTAACACCAAAACAAAAACAGGGAGGGTGAGTGGGACTAACTGAAGAGCAGAGTCAAAACTTCCAGTTCAGTTAATATTCCTGCAACACAGGTAAAATCAATTTAAATACTGTATTTCTGGGAAAAAAAAGTGCAGATAAAGGTACTTAAATTCTCTTATACGTCCAGTTGAATACAGCTAGTTCTTAGCCGGCCAAAGCTGAGGTTTTTAAGCAGAAAATATTTCACACTGTACCACTTAAATAGGCAAGGACAGGAAATCAAAGAATGTGGCTACTCCCACACCTGTAATTACTAGCAAATAACAAAATTCAGCAAACACTGACTAACTTCCAGTTCAGTTAATATTCCTGCAACACAGTTAAAATCAATTTAAATACTGTATTTTTGAAAAAAAGTGCAGATAAAGGTACTTAAATTCTCTTATACGTCCAGTTGAATACAGCTAGTTCTTACCGGCCAAAGCTGAGGTTTTTAAGCAGAAAATATTTCACACTGTACCACTTAAATAAGCAAGGACAGGAAATCAAATAACGTGGCAACCCCCACACCTGTAATTACTAGCAAATAACAAAATTCAGCAAACACTGACTAACTTCCAGTTCAGTTAATATTCCTGCAACACGGTTAAATTAATTTACATGCTGTATTTTTTGAAAAAAAAGTGCAAATAAAGGTACTTAAATTCTCTTATACGTCCAGTTGCATACAGCTAGTTCTTAGCCGGGCAAAGCTGAGGTTTTATTCTCCTTGATTGCCTTCCTACTATTGTTTGCCCTTCCCATTGCCTTCCGGTTTAAGCACAGTCATCCGCCGCGGATATCCAGTGCTCAGATGTGTACAGAGCTGCTATTTCCTGTTTTTTTTTTGTTTTGTTTAAAACCTGGTGTGTGGCATGCACACCCATTTAGGCTATGTACTCAGTGCTCAGGCACATCTGACACACCCTCTTCCTTATCTGTGCTTAGCTAAGGGCAAACACGAGCCACAGAGCTCCAATGAGTTTACAGCAATCATGACACACCCCTCATGAAGTCATTCAGCTCTTAGACTTGCACTTTCATATTGCTGCACCTACACGGTTGGGTGCAAACTAACACTGAGAGGAAATCTGTGATTCAGCATCAGTCCTCTCATTTGCATAAAACAGAATGGTAATTCATAGTTACCACACTCACACTCAGCCATCCCCCTTAGCAACCACTTCTCCCTGGTATTGTTATCTTATGCATGCCATTGACTATCATGGCAAAATGCTGATTTGGGTTTAAAGCTTATTTCCAACTTTTTTCATATTTTCAGCCCGATCCTGTTTGCACACCGCTGCCCAACACTTAAACGGCCGAAATCGGCCAAAAAAAATCAAAGTTAGTTTTTATAATTTTGCAACTATTTATCATGCAAATGGCCATATATATAGCCATTGGCATGCCTACTCTATTGGATACATGCTTTCTTTGGAGCTGTCATGCCTCTGTTTTGTAATTTGCAGAAATGTATTCGGTTAGTAACCGAATACATTTCTGCAGGTTACACTATTCCTGCACAGATGCCTGCCTGCTTCCTGGATCACTAATTCACCTCATTTGCATAGTTTTCATCTGTAAATGGAGTAATTAGCATATATCAGTGGTGTCCGTGCAGGAATAGTGTATGAGTGCTCGTGCACGTCCCGGGAGCTCGTTCCTGGATCGCTCATCGGTCATATTGCGTGCAGCAGCTCTTGCACTATTCCTGCACACCGTGAAGAGCTTGTTGAATCCCAGGGAATGTTTAACATCAGGATCTAGGCACACAAGGTCAGGAGGAAATAGTTCCATAAGAACAAAATACTTTATTAAGGTGAGAGGATAAAAAAATCTAAGAAATAGAAATTAGGTTGAACTATAACTTTGAAAACTCAAATAAATCAGCTGGCTGGACAGGCAGACAAATTAGATAAAATATGAGACAAAATTAAAAAGTGAAGAAAATATACATAAAGATATTGAGCATAACAGGAAACCTTTTTATAGATACATAACATGTGGTAGGAGTAAAACCATATACATCAAAAATATGTGTAGATTATAATTTTTCTCAAACAAAAGAGATTATCTATCTATCTATTTATCTATCTATCTATCTATCTATCTATCTATCTATCTATCTATCTATCCATACAAAATCTTATGCAAAACAATTTGGCTCCACAAATGGGTGATAATTGTGATAGTAACATTGACGTACCTTCAGATACTGAAATTAAATAAGAATAAACTGAAAAAGAACTATGCAAGCTTGACCCAAAACAGTACAAGGAAGAAATAAAATTAGAAATAATGGCATAAGAACACTTCAGCATGAACTTACAGAAACCTTATAAATATTATTCACTATGTCATTTAAGCATGGGGAGATTCATCAATATTGGTGACATTGTTAAAGCCATCTTCAAGGGAAAGGAATAGGACATATCCAGAGTGATATAGACACGTGTTTAATTCCTTGTTGTAGAAAAATAATGGTGAAGGATATTTTTAATAAATTATTGTTAGAACTGGAAATGGTGGACTTGAAACCATATATCAGCGTGCATATGTTGAAAATATATCTATAACAGAGTGTAACATGATATTCTATAATAATATAATAACACCAAAAATGAAAAGGTATGCTGTGATATAATTTATATAGACTTATCTCAAGCCTTTAATGGGATCATTCACAAAACACTGATCTATAAATCATATCAACTAAGTATTAATGTAATTTTGATAAGATGGCTGTCTGCATGACATACAGAAACGAGATGGCAAGTATCATGCAACAACTGGACTGGTGAAATTCTAGGTTACAGTCAGGGTGTTCCAAAGGGCTCTGTACTAGGCCCTTACAAGTTTATGTTGTATATTTTAGATCTATCTTTTTCAACTGAGGCATTCTTTAGACAGTATGCAGATGACTTGAAATGGGTAAACTGATTACATCTGTTACAGACAGGACATATCTGCAAAAGTTGACTAAAGTGACCATTGGGCACATGAGAATAATATGTTGTTAAATACATCAAAAACTAAACATGTGAGATTTGGGAGACATAGACTGAAGGATGAAATGTTAATACAGCACACAGTGATTGAAACTGTAAATTTATTTAAGGACCTGTGTATATGGGTAGATCCATCTCCGAGGTTTTTTTTCACTGATCACATCAACCAATTGGTTAATGATAGTTATAAAACTATAGGCTGTACAAAAATATATTCCAGGAAATTAGAACTGATAAAATCATTGTTGTAAATAACATCAGACCCAAATTAGAATATGGAATAATAATATGGAAACCTTATAAAGAAAATTATCATGAGTAAATTGCAAAGAATACAGTAGAAATATATTAAGGGCATCCATGGGGTATGAACATTTTAACTTATTATGAACTATTAAAATATCTGAACTTGCAAAGTGTTTCATGCAGATAATTAAGAGCAGAACCTATTCAGGTGTGTATGACATTTACAGAAACCACTGGGAATGTATGAAGTAATCAAAGAGTAGCACAGAATCATCAAATAACCTGCATAGGAGATTTGGGGTCTGAATGGAGAGATGATAGGGGTCCGAATGGAGAGATGATAGGGGTACGAATGGAGAGATGATACGTCAGCATCCAAAGGAGAAATTGAATTCATCCTTAAGTCCTGATGAGTACCTTCACTAGGCAGTCCCTGTTTTTCACAAAATCTCACCAAGACGATACTGATATATAGACTGTATTTTATATAGCATATATCATGGACAGAAGTAGGTCAAAAATGAAAAAAAAATAGCTGGGTGCACAAGACCCAGAATAAAAAAAGTGTCCAAACCTGGTAGGTGCACTGGTGCCAAGACTGGAAAAAATGACAGTGCAGAATCCGCAAAATACAGAAACATTTCTACAGTGAGGCCAGGCCAGACCCAGGGGGAGGATGGCTCCCTTCTTGAAGAAGGAAGTAGCAGTCCACAAAAATCACAAAAACTTATAGGCCAAAGAAGAGTCATAAAGATGATAGAGTGGACTGTTGAGGATAAGAAAGAATTTATGTATTGTTACTATTATGCAAAAACCCAGAATTTCCAAACACAAGATATACAAAAAGATAAAGAGAGAAATTAGAGGAAAGAAAAATACTTCCACAAGAAAAACCATCAGGAGCTTCAAATAAAAAAGTGCGTTCATTAATAAAACAGATTTGTGAAAAACACTATATAGATCAAGAACTTTGATCTATTCGGAAAAAGAAGCATCTGAGGAAGTGCGACAATATAAACAACAAAACCAACAGATATAAAAAAAGAAATGTGGACATGGGAAAGAAAAAGAGACTTGATATGGTACAATATTTATGCAAAGTCAAAAGCCAAATTAATCAATACAATAAAGGCAGCCCCAAAGATATTTGAAGAGAAATACAGGCAAAGGCATCCAGATATGGAAAATTTCACAATAAAAAATTATATCACAAAGACAGAAAGTAAAAAAGAAAATTAGTAAAGTAGAAGTTAAAAAGTTATGGAATGCCTGCAAAGTGAAGGATTTGGTGTAGAAAGTCTAGCATAGGTTATATCACAGCATGATGGAACATGTCCCCAAAGTGAAAAGAAACAGGATGATCAAGAGACATTTGAAGAAGAAATCTGGACATGGGAAAGAAAAAGAGATTTAATATTGTGTAATGTTTATGCAAAGGAAAAAGCAAAACCAATCAATACAAAAATAGGAGGACCAAAGTATTTGAAGAGAAATAGAGGCAAAGGAATCCAGACATGGAAAACTTTACAATACAAAAAATAAAAAGACAACGAGGAAAAGTTGAAAAGAAGGTTAGTAATGGAGAAGTTAAAGAAATAGAAAGTTAGGTTATGGAGTACCTGCAAAGTGAAGGATTCAGTGTAGAAAATCTAACTCACGAAGGGCCACAGCAGTATAGAGCAATTGATATCCAAATTAAGGAGAAACCAGTGGAACAGGAAGCCATTGGTTAGTTGCCATATGAAGATATTTGGAGCCTTCCACAGGAAACCCATATAAATGTTCACTTGAAGCTGGACAGTAAGGGAAGGAACAGGAAACTGTGGCAACTCTGATGCAGTCAATGTTGAAGAGTGATAGGTTAGTGAGTTCCATTATGACAGAGCAATGGATGACACAGGAAGAAATTGAAGAGAATGTGCCACAGGAAGATGCTACAGAAATTTCTACAGAATGCTAGCAGAAAATGGAGAACAAAAAATTTATCCTCAGTTTAGAAGAAAATGAGCTAAGAGAAGAGTTGCTTGATTTAATAGAGATAAACATATTAAAATCAATGAAAGAATTAGATGGCAGAAGGTCGATAAAACCCAAAAAGTTAGAAGTCTGATAAAACAAATGAACACAGTAATTAGGACTGTCCATAGAGATCCATGCAATATAATAGAAGTAAACAGGATATATTACTGTGCGGCTAAATTAATAACACATAAAATTCTACCACAAGAACACAGGGTAGTGAGGGAAAGGAAAGGGAGAAACTGAATACCATCATGGATATATTGAATAGGGAAAACTATAAAGCAATTAAGACAAGAAGTGTCACTGTTAGACGAGTATTGAAGAAGGAAGAGATCAGCAAAAATACTTAGAAAGATATATGTAATAAATCAATGCACAGTATTATAATGGATCAGGATTTATCATGCACTATTGCAAATAATAAACTAAAAATTTCGACACAGGCAGAAAAACTTAGAAGATACACAGATAAATATAAAGGAACAATACAAAATAGGCAATTTATTGATGACCCAAAAAAGTTTTTTTAGGGAACTGGGAAACAAGGTAAAAGGAATTGAAAGGGCCAAAAAATGAAATAGATACATTTTGGAGAAGTATTTATGAAGATGCTGTGGAACATAACAAAAATGCTACATGGACACAAGAAGTAAAAGAAAGAATAATAAGTTCAAAGGTAAAGGATATGAAACATGATGAAGTAACAGCCAGGGAGATTGAAACAAAGTTAAGAAAAGCCTCTAATTGGAAAACTCCAGGCCCAGATGCTGTACCTAACTTCTGGTTAAAAGTATTAACATCTTTGCATAAAGATTTAGCCATGAGTAAGAACTATTTATATGTGCACTCCAAACAGACACCAATCTGGTTAACAACAGAAAACAATGTCCCTACTTAAGAGTCAACCTGCAAGCTACCCTAAAAAGTATAGACCAATAACTTGCCTTCCAAATTCACATAAATGATACACTGGAATTGATGCCAACAGAGTTTATAGTCATTTAGAAGAAAACTTAATTATGGTAATAGAATAAAAGGGCAAATCAAACCAGAAGTAGATAAAAATCAGGTAGCAACTGAATGTGCCAACCCCCCCCCCCAAAAAAAAAACAAAGAATATAAGGTGAAGGATCAGATGAGAAGGCAAGAAATGTGGAAAATGCATAAACATGGCTGCAAGTATAAAAAACTCCTGGGAGAACCTCATGTTAATCATTACCGAAAGCAGGAATAGTTAAGAAGAGGTGAATTCAAACCAGAAGAAGAAAAGTTAATACTGGTGTCCCAAGATAGTGGGCTATGTACACATTGGTTTAAAAATTCCATTGTACATGTGGGTGAAACAGATAAATGTAGGTTTTATAAAACAGAATTGGAAAGAGTTGCACACCTTGTTGCTGGGTGTGATATACTAAAGGTAGAAGGACTGTATACTGAAAGGCAAAATAATGTGGCGAGATTGTTACATTGGGGATTGTGCAAACATTATAATATTGAAGTAGCTGAGAAATACTGGAAGAATGAGCCACAAAGCATCATAGAAAATGATGAAGTCTACATCACATGGGATCACCCATTAATAACAGTTCAAAACATACATATAAGAAAACCAGATACAGTGGTCCATGAAAAGAAAGCAAAAGTAGCATTGATCATTGAAACCGCTACACCCAGTGACTACAGTGTCTTGTGTACAGAGTGATACAACCCTAGATTCATCAAGCTCTGCACGGAGAATAGTGCAAGAGCTGCTGCACGCAATATGGCCGATGAGCGATCCAGGAACAAGCTCCTGGGACGTGCACGAGCGCTCCTACACTATTCCTGCATGGACACCACTGCTATATGCTAATTACCCCATTTGTAGGTGAAAACAATGCAAATGAGGTGAATTAGCAATCCAGGAAGCAGGCAGGTGTCTGTGCAGGAATAGTGTAACCTGCATAAATGTATTTGGTTATTAACCCTAATACATTTCTTGAAATTACAAAACGGAGGCATGACAGCTTCAAAGAAAGCATGTATTCAATGTAGTAAGCATGCCAGTGGCCAAATACATGGCCATTGGCATGATAAATAGTTGCAAAATTATAAAATATAACTTTTATTTTTTTTGGCCAATTTTGACCGTTTAAGCATAGGGCAGCGATTGGCCTGAAAGTAAGAAAAAAAGTTGGAAATAAGCTTTTAAACCCAAATCAGCATTTTGCCATGATAATCAGTGACATGCATAAGACAACAATACCAAGAAATAGTGGTCACTAAGGGGGAAGGCTCAATGTGAGTGTGGTAACTATGAATTAGCATTCTGTTTTAGGCAAATGAGGGGACTGATACTGAATCACAGATTTCTTGTCAGTGTTAGCTTGCACCCAATCATGTAGGTGCAGCAACACCATGGTATAAGAGGTAGATGACCTCATAAAGGGGAGTGTCATGCATGCTGTAAGCTTATTGGAGCTCTATGGCTGTGTTTGCCCTTAGCTAAGCACAGCTAAGGAAGGGGGTGTGCCTGAGGCTGCCTAGCAGTGTTTACATTGCCTAAACAGCTGTGTGCGCCACCCACGAAGTTTTAAACAAAAAAAAAAAACAGGAAATGGCAGCTCTGTTCACATCTGAGCACTGGGTATGCGTGCCACACCTCATGGCTTAAACAGGAAGGCAGTAGGAATGCAAAACAACAGTAGGAAGGCAATCAAGGAGAACTAGCATAGCTAGCAGGTGAAATGTATCAGAATCATCCAATTACACATGGAACAGCCTAGCACACTACTATAAACTATCCAAACACCTTCCATTCTGTTTTTTTCCCACAAACTCTACACCACCAGTGTACACACATGGGGAAATTTTACCTTACAAAACTAACAAAATGTTAGGGGCTGCTGTTGCTCTCATACATCAATATGTGCAAGAGGCTGAGGGTGGTGAGGATGTGAATGCTGATGATCAACCCACAGTGAGGAGAAGGAGAAGAGTGTATAGACCCAGGGTAACCTACCAGGGGCTACATGAGCTGGAGATAGTGGAGCACTATAGGGTAGACAGGGGCATTCTACAGCAAATTGTTGAGCTGTGCCGGCCATGCCTCACACACAGAACCAACAGAGGGGAACCCATCTCAGTGGATACCAAGATATATGTAGGCTTAAGAATACTAACCACAGGTACCTTCCAAAGGCCAGCTGGGGATATCATAGGGATCTCACAGGCATCAGCATCCAGGGTACTCCACCAGTTCCTGGATGCCATGTCAGCACATGCCAGTGAGCACATATATTTCCTCAACACTCTTGAGGCATTGACCAGCAATATGCATCTCTTCCACCAAATAGCAGAATACCCTGAGGGTGCTATAGACAGCATGCACATACACATCAAGGCACCAGCCAGTGAGCGGGGTAGGGTCTACATAAACAACAAGGGCCTACCCTCCATCAACTGCCAGGTCATGTGCGATGCCCAGGGCATTATCTTGAATGTGTGTGCTGGCAGCCCTGGAAGCTATCATGACTCCCACATCTGGCATATGACACAGCCGTACCAGTCATTTGCCAGTGGGGAGGATCCAATATGGCCACCTAGTGGTTGATGCTGGTTAAGCACTGGAGCCGTGGCTGATGATGCCCTTCAGAAATGCACACACACCCGAACAAGAACTCCATAATGAGGCACACGCACAAACCAGAATCATAATACAGCGTGTGCTTGGGATGATCAAGTCACGGTTCCGCTGCCTGGACATAGCCGGTGGAGCCTTGCAGTACTCTCCAGCTTCATGTACACAAATGTTCATAGTATCTGCCATGCTACACAATATGATACTGCGGAAACAGCTGCAGCAGAAACAGCATGGAGCAAGACCACACAGCCCCACACCATTGCCAATGCCATAACAGGCACAGAGGGACTCAGAGGAGGAACTACCTGCACCCACCCATGTAGGCAGAAGGAGGTGTGGCCAGTATGCCCAGGCCTTGGCAAAGAGACAATGCATAGCCCATATACTGACACGGTAGGGACCCAGGCAATGACACCTTTCTCTGACTCGAACCTACAGTAAAAGGGATGCCAAACATGACACTACCTGTGCTTTACCATGTATAGGGAGTATACTATGTGCCTCAAACATAGTCAGCCCTCCAGCACCATCCTCAATACTGGCACAGCCACAAGATAAGTCAGTCTTCCTATCAATTGCTGAATGGAGTAGTATGTTCTGATAGTTGTATCTATGGTATGGACGTGAGCATGCAAGGGAATTGGGTGGCTGAATGGGATAGCAGAAAAGATAGTGTACACCTATATGGGCAGCATGAAATCCATAACAAATACTGCTGACAACATACTAGGCAGTACTAGACAAGGTGACAAATCCCACTGCAGTACATGTGGTGGCCCAAATATGTGTCCGTAGGACACACATGCTTGTCAGTGCAGCTCACATACCCACCACCAGCCTCAGACAGGTGTAGATGACCATAAAGAAAGGCTGAGTTAAGGCCTCCAATTGATGGCAATGGTTAACAGCCACCCTTCAGACCTACACAGACAGACTGCAACAGGTCTGGCAGTTGTATATCAATTCTGAAGGGTAAGAAGTCTGAAACTGAAATGTAGGTCAATAAAACCTAAGATCTGTACACTACTGATATGCTTCCAGTCTGCATGATAGGTAGGAATACAAAATGAAATGGAACAAACAGAGTACCTGAAATACCAGTACAGTCATAGCAAATGTTTGAAGTAATCAGGTGTGCCCCCCCCACAATCCCATGCAGTAGCATGTAAGTGTGAGGTGTAATAACAGTGGAGCACAGATTACCCAAGCTGGCCCAATCTACAGGATAGGTTGTTGCATGTGTACAATATGCAGGGGTCCATGTGTTAGGTTGTCATGTGTTCAATATTGTGTGGAAGTGGTCAGCATGTAGGCATGGAGGGCTGTGTCTCGGTGGCCTATGGCCATTACTGTGGATGACAGGGCCATGTTCTGACAACTGCAGTGCCAACCACAATGCTTCTCAGTAATGCCCATATCAGCAGTCGTCCATACTCACTGTCGAGATGTCAATATCTGTCACTGTCTGAAAGATGGACATGCCATGAATGTGGGCCCATACATACACACAGTACACAGGTGGAAGTACCCTAGACAAGAGTACATAAAATGTAACTGTCAACTGCACACACCTTTGGAATTGTACTTACAGGTTAGCAGCACATTAGCTGTCTGTGTAGTATGGAATACTGATGTAGTCTGGACAATCACTGGCAGACCACAAAAGGCACAGTTATGAAGCAATGAGAGACTGCCTATGTTCCTGCACAAGGCAACATAAGGGGAATGTACCAGGTATATCTGTGAGTCAGTTGCAAGTAGCTTCCATATCACACATGCATTCAGCTTACCACACCATCAGCCACAGGTTTATCACAGGTCATATCCTTGCTGTTGGGAATGAGTACAGTATGACCCCACGTCTGTATAGGAATACCCACAGAATGCAGCATGCTGAAGAGGTGTCCTATGCAGGTGTGTCACTAGCTGTAAGCAGCACCCTGCATGCATCCAGACCAATGCGTCAATATGTACAGGAACTATTGCCATTAACACCTTGCACATTTACCCTGTCACCCCAGGGGAATCCACTGGCTCGCAGCCTGGGAATGTAGGAGTGACAGAATGCACTGACCTGCAACAGATGGCCTGCAACACTACCAAATTGCCTGTGCCTCACCCGTAATGCCAATGTATGGTATCTCATGGGGTCCCAAATAACTAACACAGTCAACAGAACACAAATGCAAGGCCATATTGATAAATCCCAGTAGCATGCCCCCTATGTCCTACTGCATGAACTGGGGGCCAATCCATAAATAACATTGGGATGAAAGGCCAACTATAGGGATACTTCCCAGATATCGCTCGCATAATGTTAGGACGAGAATAGAATAAGAGATTGGGGGGTGTAGATGCATGGACATCATGGATTATGTGAAGTCAGAAACTCTGATGTGTGCCCATACTACCCGAATCTACAAACCCAGTAATGGGTGGCTACAAACCTGCTTGAAAACCACAATGTGAAGGAGAACTGACCAGATATACGAGCCCTGCCTCTAGGTAACCTGGGTGAATCTGTACAGCTGAGATGTATGGCCAAAGCAGGATATGGCCATTCTGTTAAGCTAATATATGCACAACAAGGGGATCCTCAGCCACCATACTACCAAGGTGCTGGACCATTTACACAGACCCATCAACAAGTGTCTGTAGCTACCGCTCCAGAATGGCAGGCGTGTGCAAGAATGTGTAGGCTGCGGACCACAATACTGGACTCAGCTTCATTCATCTTGTATTTCTCAGTAAATAACTGTGAGCAAATAATTATATCTGTCAGTAGTCGATGACATAATACATCACAGTGTAAAACAGTACATATATCTGAATATCTCTGCTAACACCAACTATGTAACACAAGCGTCACAGACAGCAATAGTTACAGTATCCCCCTATCTGTCATCCATTGTAACTCCATATTGTCAACCTATCTGCAGATATCCTGCTGAAACAGGTTGCTATCTGTAGGTTGAGAACACCAAACCCTTGACTGGAGTACAACCCTACCTGGAATGGATTCACACGCTCAATACAGAAGGTCATACTGGGCATGCTCCTACACTTAGAGAAATGAAGCCCATGTCTGACAACACAGTGGACTATACATACCTGTCATTTGCAGATGTCTGCACACACACCAAATTGTACACCATTTATGCTTCACACACACATTGGATAGGAATACTCACACATATCCAAGGCCAACACACTGTAATATGTCAAACATACACACACACACACACAGATGTGAGGAAGAGAGAGACAGACAGTGACAGATAAAAGTCCATTATAAGGCCTGTCCCACCCACTACACATCTAACTGGCTGATATCGCATGATGTGCTGATGTCAATTACTGTAGACATTCCTTCTGGTAGCCCTCAGCCCTATAGTGTCTGTAGTGCTTGTGATAACTGTGTAACACAACAGTAAAAACCAGTAGTCATGTAGCGTTTGTATACTCAGTCCTGTCAAACGTAAAGTTGTGTGTGACTGAGTCTGTGTATGTGTGTTTCCAGAGGAATGATTTATGGCACATTCACATACACTGCACTTCCCATTGCCCATGTTAGCACTCCTGCTGATGTCAGTAACCTTGAAATAATCTTTTGGCTAAGTCTCAGTCCTATAAGCTTGCAATAACTGCATAATACTTTAGTGTAGCAAACTAGTTAGGTAAGAATTCTAATCCTGGCCCTGGCAACTGTGAAAATGTGTGTGTTTGTGGTTGAGAGTGTGTGAGTCTTTGTTGACACCTGCTTTTGTGGTCATTCACACTTACTGCACTTCCCTCATCTTTCCTTTAGCACTGTAGCTGATGTCACTCACCTTCAAAGATACCTTTGGACAACTCTCCAATATCTAACTGCTGTGGTGCTTGCGAAAACTGTGTAATATCATAGAGTAACAGACCAGTTAGATAGGAGTTCTAATCCTGGTCCTGGCAAGTATGAAAATTTGTGTATTTTTGTGTGAGAGTGTGTGAGTCATTGTCAACACTACTGCACTTCCCTCACCCCTCCTTTAGCACTGCAGCTGATGTCACTCACCTTCAACCCCTCACCCCTCCTTTAGCACTGCAGGTGATGTCTCTCACCTTCAAAGATACCTTTGGACAGCTTTCCAACATATAACTGCCATGGTGCTTGCAATAAAAGCATAATACAATAGTTTAGCAAACTAGATAAGTAGGACTTCTAATCCTGGTCCTGGCAACTGTGAAAATGTGTGTGTGTGAGTCTTTGTTGACACCTGCTTTTCTGGTCATTCACACTTACTGCACTTCCCTCACCCCTCCTTTAGCACTGCAGCTGATGTCACTCACGTTCAAAGATACCTTTGGACAACTTTCCAACATATAACTGCCATGGCACTTGTGATAATGGCATAATACCATAGTGTAGCAAACTAGTTAGGTAGGAGTTCTAATCCTGATCCTGGCAACTGTGAAAATGTGTGTGTTTGTGTGTGAGTCTTTGTTGGCACCTGCTTTTGTGGTCATTCACACTTACTGAACTTCCCTCACCCCTTGTTTAGCACTAGAGCTGATGTCACTCACCTTCAAAGATACCTTTGGACAGCTCTTCAAAATATAACTGCTGTGGTACTTGTGATAAATGCGTAACACTATAATACCAATACATAGCTAGATAGGGGTCTGAAACTCAGTACTGGCAAGTGCGTGTGTGTGTGTGTGGGGGGGGTCATCAGTTTCCTGTCTGGGTGGTGGTGCGATTGTCTAAAATACAGGATCCATTGCAGCGTGGGTTTTGCTACATTTTCAACTTGAGGACCCATATGTCCCAATGTCACATTACAAGGCCAACAGTTGTCAAAAACCATAGAGGTTGTTGTAGATAATACACAGCCATACATTTATATAGAGGCAACCATTATAATACCTAGAGACCTCTCTCTACCCACAGATCATACACAAACAAGCTTGGCTCTTTCTCTATTCCTGTCTTTCTTTCCCTCTGTTTCTCTCTCACCCCCTCTCTGGTAGATGTGGAAAAATGCATCTGTTTTGCATAGGCAGCAGCTTGACTTTGGTAGGTAATGCTCATGATCAGCTGATGGCCTGTGCACGAATTGGAGTCCTCCACTTGCTAATTGCATGTGGAACACCTGTGGTATCATTCCTATAGCCAATTGCATGGAAACAGTCTCCTATAAGTAAGCAGTGCAAGTGGGTGCTGGCCCTTCTCCCTCACTGTGAGCAGGACTTCATGTGGGTGTGTGAAAAAACAGCATCACCTCGGGTAGCTGGAAATACCTCTTACAACAAACACTGTGGAGACAGACCAACAAACTGGAGGGGGATGTTCCAGGCATGGGGACTGAATGTAAGTATTGATGTTCTACATTTGAAGTAATGTTGGTTTAACAGGGTTTGTGTGGATATGGCTGTTATGCATGATTTAAAGTTTGGCATGACAGTGTTATGTGGTTCACAAAACTCTCACCTGTAGGGCTATCTGTGGATTGGCCAGAATGTGGTGCCTGAGATTTGGTGTGTTACTCACACATTTTCTGTCTTCATAAATGCAGTAGCATCCTCTGATGATTGTACTCAGGAAATGATGACATCCATGTGTGTTACTGACTTCATATCCCTTAGAAGAGATAGGTCACAACAAACCCTGTTACACCAGCAAAGTTCTCAGTTTACAACTGCAATATGTCAATATTGGCCCTGTGTTTGTGCCTCTGTCCCTCAAGTCTGTCACCCTTTGTTCATATGCCATGCCGTAAGAGGTGGATATGTACAGTATGCCATTATATAATGACATAATTCCTGATAACAAGCCAGTGATATATCAGACTGCCAGACATGTAATGTAAAGAAGGCCTAATAGTTGTGGCTATATATATATATATATATATATATATATATATATAGAGAGAGAGAGAGAGAGAGAGAGAAATATAAACTAATATATATATATATAAAGATATATATAGATATATATGTGTGTATGAATATGTGTGTGTATATATATATATATATATATATATATATATATATATATATATATATATATATATATATATAAACATATATCTATATCCTTTTATGTGTAAACATGAGTGTTGCATATACCTTCTCAGATGTATCCCACCATATTAATGTATATATATATTTACATATAAGAACATGACTGATGCAACACCATTTTCACTTACAAGTAGTTGTCAAAGCATTTGTTCACTACTATTCAGTATGTGTACCAAATGGCGGCTACGGTGATGCAGCGGTTAGTATTGCCACCTCACAGCAAGAGGTTCTCTGGTTCGATCCTCAGCTGGGGTGCCTTCTGTGCGGAGTCTGCATGTTCTCCCTGTGGTCATGTGGGTTTCCTCCCGGTGCTCCGGTTTTCTCGCACATCCCAAAGGCATGCAGTAGGTGGATTGGACACTCTACATTGGCCCTAGGTGTGAGTGTATGCATGTGTGTGTCTTCTGTGGAAGTTTAGGCGCCAGGCTGGCAACTCAACACAGTAAAACTCCACTGCCAATCATGAGCGGACAGGTGATCTGCTGTGGTGACCCCTAACCCAGAAAAGCCAGAAGAAGATGATTCAGTATGTGTACTGAATGATATATTTGAAAAACAACAAACATCGTCACAACTCAGATGGCTTAGTGGTTAACTGCTGTGACTATAGTCTCCTGGGTTCAAGACCTACAAGGGCTGTTTATTTTGTTGCAAGGCAGAATAAGGACTGTTGGATACAAAGTGGTTAAGGCAGTTTTGAGCAGCTTAAACGTGTTTGCACCAGTTTGCCCAACAATAAGTGGTGCTAATGTATGTTTAAATGCATAGGCATTTACACTGTGTAGGCTTCGCTTACCAGTGAGCAAATGTGCTTAGCATTTACATTTAAGCAATGTTTACATCTGCTCAGCGTAGCTCAGCCCTGGTAACCAGAAAGCACATTCCAGTCTGATAAAATAGCAGGGTAATGACATCTTTAATAAGTGTATTTAATCCCATGTACATAACATGCTTCTATGTGCTGTCATTACAGTAGCAAGGGGTGTGCGTATACTGTATGGGACACCTGAGTATACATGGCTAGTACCACAATCTTTTCTCTTTGTATGTGTTTCATGCATGGTTAGTATCCCAGGTTATATGCAGTCACACTTACATGTACTGTATCATTACATTACTACTTTTAACAGTGATTTTTCAAGTAAGAGTAGATTGCAGATTGTAGTACTGGAACCATACACCCCTGCATGCAAAGCTGGACTCTGAGTACTGACTATCGTGTTCTTGGTGTGTGAGCTGTATGTTTTTAAGTATCTTTTATTGGATATTGATCTGATATGTTAATATTAACTGTAGACTACTATGTGTTTAGGGCATGTCATTGAGGTCTGCTATCATGTGGTAATGGCATACCTATCAGTGTCAGACGTCTATCTGTCAAAACATTCATCCTAATGCATAACCTGTTGGCTAGCTAATTTCTGTCTGTCCTCTGTACAGATGTGCAGATATCAGGTATCCATCTTGGCTGCTTATAGGCAATCTCTGATTGACTGACATTGACATGTCTGCCCAGCTGTGGTATGAATGCCACGGATAGGAAACCCCACCCTGTATGCACCACGTGCCATGGATACCTCAACCAGACTACCACAGTCAACAGAACATGCTTGGTTACAGGTCTCTAACCCAGACACTGGCCATGTTATGCAATATATTTTCCATACATGTCAATTGGAGCACCTCACTGGCCCTCTGCAAGAGAAAACCAGATGATTGGATGTTGAATTTAACTGTCACCTTGGGGATCACTCAAGTGGCATTGGCTGATAGATGGCCTGCTGACTAATGTAAGGTGGCATGATACCAGTGTACCCACATGCCCTACTGTTCTCATCTCTCCATGGATGTTAGCCTGGTACACACCAATGAACAACTGTACCTGTGGACCTCAGTACTGACAAATGTGTCATTGTGCATTACTGAAAATAACAGTGTCTGTGTGTTTGTAAACTTGTAGTTGAAAATACTCTGAGGGCCTTCTCACCCACTACACCCCCATTTCTATACTTAGAAATGGCTGCTGCTGTAATTGACATTAAATGTACATTGTTACACTCTTCACCCTATGGGCTACCTGGAGCTTGCAGTACCAGCATAACACTGTTCTACAAATGGGTAGATAGGCGTGGGTTACCCTCTGAGTCCTGGCAAATGTGAGTATGTGTGTGTGTCTATGTGTGTGCAATTGTGTGTGAGTGTGTATATTTGTAGGAGACAGTACTCTGAGGCCACATTCTCCAAACACAATAAACCTTGCCATACATTATAAGGGATGGTGATGTTGCTGACATCAGGAGAGCCATGACAAACCCTCACCCTACTATCCCTGCGGCATGTGCAATAACTGCATACCCCTGTAGTAGCACTGATTAGATAGACAAGGGTTTGTATTACAGTCCTGGTCAATGTGTGATTGTGGGTATATCAGAGCATTATCATGGATTTTATAGGTTCATACGTTCATAGGTTCATACTAGGCTATCTGCCCTAGGGCATTTATAAGCCTAGCCAAAGTGTGTTTGGCTTTCGCCACCCATTTTAAATGAATTTTGCTATGCCCTTTTTTGAGGTTAGTCTACTGTGCCTCTGTCTAACAGTGACACAGAAGTGATACCCGGGGTAAACCTATGATCTCCCATCCACTCAACAAGATTCCTCTTGAAGAGAGTCAATGAGGGACTCTGCCTAACCTGGACTGGGATTTTATTCCAGAGTGAAGGGAGCCTCTGGGTTATGAATCTGTCCCTCCAGCATGTCTTATTTATTTCAGTGCTGAGGTTCAAGTCTCTCGAGCACGTAGCTCGATGGGATTTGGATTTTCTGAGGTGCAGCATGTCCATTAATTCCGGGTTGGACATGGCTTTATACGTCAGGCACAGATCGCCTCTGAGCAGGCAGTATGCCACTGAGTAGAGCTGGAGTTTCTTTAACCGGGCAGCATATGGCATCTGTTTGAGCCCTTTGATCCTCTTGGTGAGGTACTTTTGGGGTCTTTCCAGTTGCTGCAGGTGTCTGGTAAGGTACATCCCAAAAGGGGCATTGTACTCAATTATGGGCTTAATGAGGGATGAGTAAAGAGGCACGATGACCTCCCCTGATCTAGATATGAATCCCTTCATGATTAGGTGGGCTATATAAAATGTTTTTCTAACCACTTTGGCCATGTGGTTGTCAAATGAGAGATTGCTATCAACTTGGGTCCCCAGGTCCCTAATTATTCTTCTGTACTTAATGGATTACCACCTATGTGGTAATGTGTGGGCACTTTGTTTTTGCCAAAGGGGATGACTATACACTTTTTGGCGTTTAGCTTGAGGCCATGGCTCTGGCACCAGTTGTCTGTTACTATGAGGCCCTTTTGGAGGATGCTTGTGTCGGCTGGAGAGTCTATTATGGCGCCCAGTTTGCAGTCATCTGCGAACTTGGTCAGCCACAGTCCTTCCGTGTTGGCCTGTACCTCCGAAATATATACCGAACAAGAGAGGTCCCAGGACTGAGCCTTGTGGGACGCCACTTGTAACTGGTTTGGAGTCTGACATGGCTCCAGCAATTCTAACCATGTGGGTTCTGTCCATGAGCCAGTTTGCAACCCATCTAGTGACATAGGGGTTTATATTTAAGCTGGTGAGCTTATCTATAATGCCTGAGTGGGGTATTGTATCGAAGGCTTTTGCGAGTTCCAGGTAGGCTGTGTGGACCACCTTCCCCTCGTCAATGGCCTTGGTGACTGTTTCAAAGAAATCAACCAGGTTTAAGAGGCAGGATCTGCCCTTAACAAAGCCGAACTGGGTAGGATCCAGTGTCTGTAGGTCCCCAATATCTTTATTTATGAGGTCCATGATGATCCTTTCCATAGCTTTGCAGACCAAGCTAGTCAGGCTTAGGGAGCAATAGTTTCCAGGATCCGTTGATGCACCACCTTTGTGGAGAGGGACCACTGTTGCTGTACGCCACTCTTTGGGTACATATCCTGTAGTAAGGCTGAGATTGAACAGTAGTTTTAGGTTTGGGTTTAGCTCTTCTTGGAGTTCATGTAGGATGCAGCCCAGGGCACCGTCTGGTCCTATTGATGCTGTGTTTTTTGCTTTGGAGAGGGCGGCTCTTACCTGAGCATCTGAGATGTCAGGGGGGCAGCACTCTGCTGGGATAGATATTTGCCCTTTTGGTGGGGGGGGAGAAGTTTGCGCTGAACCTGTCAGCTAGGATGTTGGCAATGTCTGTGGGTTCTGTGTATTTTTTGTCATTTTGGACTAATTCTGAGCATATCTGGGAATTCCCACCCAGGTTCCTAACATAACTAAAGAAAGCCTTGTGATTATCCTTGGTGTCCTGTACAATTTTTCTCTCGAAGCTGGCCTTAGATGATTTTATGAGTGCCCATAGTTTTTTGCTAATACTGATCAGAGATGCCTTCCCTTTTTGGGATTTTGCTCTATCATGTAGTAGCTTCCTCCTTCTATTGCATAGTTTGTTTATGGCTGGGGTCCACCAGACAGGACGTCTGCCTTTGGAGGATTGGGTCTTGGTTTTATTTGGGATTGAATGATCCATGCATTCCTGAAGGTGTTCATAGAATGCGTTTATAAAGGATTCTGTGGTCTGGGTCGTATTTTCCACAGGCCCGGGGGCTTTGAAGGATTCCACCTCGGTTTTGAGGAGTGTGAAATTTGCTTTAGAGAAGTTTTTCACTGTGGTTTTCTGGGCAGGGGGTGGGGTCGGGATGTGAATATCCAGTGAGATTAGTTTATGGTCTGATCTTACCAGTGAGAGATACACTTCTGGTCTGGAGCATAGAGTCCCCATGCTGGTGATGATCAGGTCCAGTATGTTTTCCCCTCTTGTTGGGAGTCGTAACAAGTTGTTCCATAGCATTTGAGTTTATAAATTCTAGGAACCTTTAGGCTAGGGTGTTGGAGCTAGAGTAATGCTCCCAGTCTATGTTTGGGTAGTTGAAGTCTCCCAATATAATGGTGTTTGGAGATACCTTCATATTTTCCAGTGTTCTCGGGAAGGCCAAGTGGGGTTCCTGGGTTTGGGAGGGTGGTCTGTAGCAGGCTATAAACTGTTAGTTGCACATGGATAGTCTCTGATGCTTCTTGCGGTGCCACCAACCTGGAGGTGTGGATATCTTTGACGAATATTGATACTCCCCCTCCTTCTGTGGTTCGGTCCAAGTTTTGGGGCCGGAAAGCATGGTATGAGGTATAACCTGGTAGTGCTGGGGTGCTCTCGGGAGCCTTGAACCAGGTTTCTGTTACTGCACAGATATTGATGTTCTCCATGCTAAGGAGAGTTTCGAAAAGTGCATCTTGAGGTTTAGACTTCTGGCATTGAGTAGCATTACTCTTAGTTTCTCATCCCTTGTGATACCTATGGAGGTGGGTTTGTCTTTTGAGCCTTGCCTACAAAAGGCACTATGGGGTAGCAAGAGCCTTTGCCAATATCCAAAAGCCCAGGGGTGACAGGTGCAAGCCGTCCCTAGCGAAGCATCGTGGCTTGTCGAGCATGTCATCCCAGGCTGACAGGCATTGGATCCCCTTTGAATGACACCAATACTTAACCCAATTGTTGAAATTGATCATCTTGTCTTCATATTGTGGCATCATTCTTGGTGAGGGTAAGATGCTACTCAAGGTCAGGGTCATACTGGCCTGGGCTACATGCTCAGAGAGCTCCTCTATGTCTCTTTTCATGTAGTACAGGGAGGTACATCTCAGGTCATTCACACCAGCATGGACAATGACTGAGTCATATTTGTACTTGCCTTGGAGTGACCTGAGTGCTTGTGTTATGTGGCGGATCCTAGCACCTGACAGGCAGCTCACCGTGACCTTCTCCTTGTTCAGCCTGGTGAGAGGGACGTCAGTGTGCCTGACGATAAGAGTCACCTATTACAAGTGTATCAGGTGTGTTATTTAGCCTTAAGGGCTGTGACTGTTCGGCACACGGGCTTTGTTAGCTATGTGTTGCACGTGTTTTGTTTTGGGGTAGCGGTTGCTTGGGTGTCTACTTTGGAGGTCTCTGCTGCTTAGGCAGATTTTTATTTAGAGCCTCCGAGTATATTTTTGTGTATTTATGTGTTTGATTTGCTGTCGTGGTAGGTTTATGTGAGACTGGAATTGTAGTGAGTGTGGTTTCCTTCTCCTCCTGACTGGTTATGCCAGTACTGAGTTGAGAGAGCTTAGCCTCCAGTTTGGCTATATGGTTGCATCTCTCACATGTGTTGGAATTTATTGGGAGGAGGAGAGGGTTGTCTGTGTACATGAGGCAGTTGTAACATTGCCTCAAGATTCCCAGATTTACCAGCTGGACCAGAGAGGAGATTGACAACTGACCTTTGGACATGCTAGAATAGTATTGGGAATTCCTTTATAATTGAAAAAAGGGCCAATGGGGAACAAGGTACTCAAGGGGAGTTTGTGAGGGTGTAGTGCTTTTAATTTTTTAGTGCTGACTTATATAATTGCTTTAGTGAGCAAGTGCCAGGTAATTTAAATGCAATGTGTTACAGGTAACTTAAATGCAAAAATGACAAACAGTAACTTTCTTTCAAGTGAAACAAGGAAATAAGTACAGTAAGCAATGCAGATATCACTAGGGATCCACAGAAGTGCTGAAAAGCTGCATTTTAGGTGGAATTAGCGTTTCAGGGAAATAACAAGCATACAAACAAAGCTAGATTCAGCAGGCCTGGATCTAGTCTATGCTACAGCAAACAAGGTGTACCAATTTCAGTACGAAACAGTTCACATATGCAGGCACTATAAGCCTTTAACCAGAAATTCCCAGCTCAGAAGGGCAGAGTCCAGCCCCTCCTCCCACAAGAGTGCAGACCACAAACCTTCTTAATGTAAAATAACTGGCCTGAAGCCCAAGTGCTTAAACCAGAACTAATACACTTTTAGAATAACAGACACTGAGCCCTCAATCAGCAGTTCCCAACTTAGAAGGATGTAAGCTACCTGTCCTGCCACCACAGTGCAGGCCACAAACCTTCCTAATGTAAAACAACTGGTCTGAAGCCCAAGTGCTTAATCCAAAAGACTTAGAATGATAGCTACACTTTAATCAAGTTGCTACCAAGCAGTAATGAATACAATTGAATACTTTAAAGAATGCCTGGATTAGTGCTCAAGTTATACAAACAAAGTTAGATTCAGCAGGCCTTGATTTAGTCTATGCTACAGCAAACAAGGTGTACCAATTTCAGTAAGAAGCAGTTCAAATATGCAGGCACTATTAAGCCTTTAACCAGAAATTCCCAGCTCAGAAGGGCAGAGTCCAGCCTCTCCTCCCACAAGAGTGCAGACCACAAACCCTCTTAATGTAAAATAACTGGCCTGAAGCCCAAGTGCTTAAACCAGAATTAATACACTTTTAGAATAACAGACACTGAGCCCTCAATCAGCAGTTCCTAACTTAGAAGGATGTAAGCTACCTGTTCTGCCACTACAGTGCAGACCACAAACCTTCTTAATGTAAAATAACTGGTCTGAAGCCCAAGTGCTTAAACTAAAAGGCTTAGAATGAGTTACACCAAGCAGTAATAAATACAATTGAGTACTTTTAAGATGACGCAAAAGCAAAATAAAGTAGGAAGAAACACAAATACAGTAAAAGCAGATACATTTTTTTTAAGTGGAAAGAGAGAAAGGAAAGAGAGAAATAAGTAGCAGAAACTAAGCTGATTTGCCTTCTCAAATGTTCTCCCTGTACTGGGTAGAATGAGGTAATGACACTAGACTGGGAGGAGGGTCCCAGATCAAATTTACACTAGGGGCGGGCAACTGCAAAGCCACCAACTATAAAAACACTATACCAACAGGGAGGGAGGTTGGGAAACAAACTGCAGAAATGTTTCTCACAGCTGAAAAGCAGCAGTGAGCCTTTTAATTAAAGTTTTAAACAGCTAAAGGAGCCTCTAGAAAAAAGAGTTTAACTGCAACAGGTTATCAGAAACCCAACAGATGCTTAATAAAAGTGGACAGTGAGTACAATATCCAATGTGGGGTGTGGGTGCTGGGTATACAGTCTTTACACCACAGTAGCCCCAGTACATGTCCCATGGTCCACTGTATGAGGACCACTGTCATCATCAACCATACAGATAACTGATTACACTATCCAGCCCAGTGATGCAGGTGCTGTGTGCAAAAACTCCCTAACAGTATGGACTCACAGACAAGACAGTTAGCACTGCTAATTCCAGGTCTGTCAAATGTGTCTATGACTATATGTGTTTGTCAATGTGTATATGACAGTATGTCATACTATGTATTGTTCATTAACACCCAGTACATCCCCCATTAGCATACTGTACAAGGCCTTGTGATGTTTTTCACTTAACAGGAAACTCGGGACACACCTCATTCTAAAAGTTCTGTGGTGTGTGCAATTAAGGCCAAACACATTAGTAGCAATAAATACCTAGGTAAGGGTTCTACTCTCAGTGTTGCTAGGTAAGTGTGTGTGTATGTGAAGGGATCTACATCATTTTGTAGAAAATATATGTCCCAGGAGATCATTTGTCCAAGAACTAACTGGCAAAAGGTAACATTTCAAAGCAATCCTCTTGTGAAAATTCATTCCATCAAAACTAGTAGTGGATGTGTAAATGCCATCTTCCCCACTGTACAGCTGTACAGTGATACTGGAGTTGGTATATATAGTTGGGTGTGGTTGTTGTGGCCACACCCACCCACATTGGGGTTATTGTTGTGCATATCCCCCTGCTTAGTGTGCTGCTATACTGTACAGTTTTTAACAGGTTAAGTAGCTGTTAATCACATTATGTGTGGCTCTTCACCACCCACACCCTCCAAAGTGGGGGCTGTGCCACCCACACCAGCACACCTATTTTTACCAACTCCAGGATTGCACTACATTGGGGAAAAGGACATATTGCCTGCCAGTACCATCATCAATGACATTAAACTGGCAGACTGATCATTTACTGGTGTGATGTTTTGGCTATTTGCTCTTGGTGGAATTACATAGGCCAAAATGAGTTCACTGCAAAATCAAGTACATCTATGTGTACAGTATTCTCTGTGTATTCCATCAACACCAAAGCCTGTGTGTGTGTGTGTGTGTGTGTGTGTGTGTGTGTGTGTGTGTGTGTGTGTGTGTGTGTGTGTGTGTGTGTGTGTGTGTGTGTGTGTGTGTTATTCACAAACATTTTGTGTGTGCCACCCAGTACACTTACCATTGTCCACTATAGAAAAGCTGCTGACATCAGCCACCATGGTCTCACCTGTATACACCCCTCAGACCTATCAGCCATGTGGCACATGCAGTAACTGTTATACAGACCTGTTACTTGTCCTCAGCTGTACCTGGGATATGACACAGTCAGTGTGTCACCACAGTGCCATACCCCTTGTAGGAAAGGACAGCAGACCAACATCCTGCTGAGAGACAGACACCTACAACACAAACAGAATACATTGTGGAGACCACAATCAGTCAGTGTTAATAACAGCTATAATGCATCATGGCTGGACAGCTACACACCCAGACATGTAAGCATTAAACATTCTAGCTGAAAACATGTTAAACAGCATTACATTGCTAAACCTTAGTACATTCAGCCTGTGCATCAGAACTATATTAGCATGTTCCTGCATCAATTGTATGGATGACAGGGATGTGGCACAGGTATCATCATATGCACAGGGTGTGTTGTGGGTTTGGCAGAGGCTTAGACTGAGCCATTTGGTTGACATCATATGTATGTGTGTGTGTGTGTGTGTGTGTGTGTGTGTGTGTGTGTGTGTGTGTGTGTGTGTGTGTGTGTGTGTGTGTGTGTTTGTGTGTTAGGGGGTTCTTTATCAAATGGGCTGTGCAGGTTGTGGTGTGTGTAGATATGGAGGTGCCCTAGCTGTGTTGGTGATGTGTGTGTGTATGTATGCACACAGTTCTGCCATGGAGCTGCCCTATACAGGAGTTTGTTGGACAGCTGCAGACCATACATGGCAGGGTGTACAGTTCAGCATGTCCGGCCACGGACATGGGAACTGTGCCTGCCAGGGGTTCCACAGGCACTACCAGGAAGAATACCAGATATGGTACTCTCCCCTGATGATGACAGTTGTCCACTGGATCCGCATCCATTTTGCAACTGACCAGGACCACATGCACATGATCTGCTGCATTGTGGTGTAGACAGAACTCCCCTGCAGTGCTGGTGCTGGTACTACCACTACAGGAGCAGCTGTGAGTTGTTGCACATCCACGTAGACCTCCACCTGTTGGTGTTGCTGACCTACGTCCACATGGCTGATGCCCTACTCCCACCACATGCTCTAACACAGACACCACACGGTCGAGGATTCCCACCATCTCACCCAACCATCTATCCAGGACCTGTGCAAAATAATGGTGGACACCTGCAAGATCATGGATGTTGTCAAGTACAGCAGAATGAGTAGCCCTCTGGAGCCTCAGAGTCTGTCTGGTGTAACATTCCATACGTACCTGTGCCTCCATGATGGCCCGAAACATGCATCTGGTGATACCTGCTGTAGCACTTCTGCCAGGGGCATGATGGCCAGCAGCTGTTCTATGAGCCCCCCTGTACATCGGCCTGTGTGGTACCTCACCAGTCATCTAGCTATGACTGCTGTGTACAGACACACTTGTCACAGTCCCCACACTGACCTGTCCCATGCTACCACCCACCAACTGTCCTTCATCTATGGCCACTGGTGATGGGGTATGTGTGGGCTTTGTGACTGTGTGCGGAGATGGAGTGGATAAAAGTGGGATGTCAACTGATGGCACAGATTCAGCCCCTGACAACCCTGCCTGTGCCTCACCATGCCTATCATCATTGTTAGAGTCTGTATGGACACTAGCATCAGTTTGCCTGAAGGAAGGACCCTGACTCACCTCGCCACCTGTGAGGGGCAAACAAAAAATGTAATTTAAGACCTGTAAGTTATTGCTTACCTCTACACATGCACAGACGCACACACACACACACACACACACACACACACACACACACACACACACACACACACACACACACACATGCACTTACAGGTGAGGTGGCACAAAGATATTACACAGACCTCTCATTACCCAACAGTCAACATGCATAACATATGACACTCAGCAGCATGCACTGCAGCTATACTCAATCCTTATTAACAACATTATACATCTCTGTGATGCATGAGTTGTGTTAGTAGGTGATGCTCCATCCCCTGGAACACACTGCACTCATGTACCCAGTATTGCTGTGCACCTGTACAGCACACTGGCATGTACTGTGCACCATACCTCATGAGTGTACGTACCATTGCTGAATGTGTATATGTGTGGCAGTTATGTTTGCTCTGTTGCTCACAGCCCCTATGTCTTTGTCTGACCCATACCTGGGATGATATGAGGACTGATGTCAATAGTTAATGCCTGACCTCTGATTTGCAGATCTCATCATCAGCAGTGCATGTATGAGCAATAAAATCTGATTACACTGGCAACCTTCAAAGCTTAATGTGGATATGAGGAGTGTACACACCTGTGTTGACATGCCAGCCTCTTCCATGATATGCAATGGGGCCACAGTACTGCATGTGTTAACATTACACACACCTGATATCTGACATATGACCTGTGCAGTCAAATGCAGTATCAAACAAATGTGTTAGTCATGCAGATGCTGAATGAAATTCATACAATATGTGGACTGCATAAGTGTGCACACCCTTAACACAATGGTTTGTTGCAGCAGCTAAGTGAACTACAGCAGTCACTGTTCCGTCACTGTTCCTGGAAGGGGTATACTAGCATGGCCCATCTTCACTTGACATTATTTGGTCAGTCTGCCATACAAATGTCCCCCAACTCTGCTGGATTGCAATGTCAGCTCATGTCCACAGCCCTTAAAGGTCACACAGTGCCTTCACTGGTGTCAGGGTTATGTCTGGCAGAATTCATGACCTTGACTGTGTTCAGATACAATCATTCTTAGTGAGCTTTGGATGTATGCTTCAGTTTACTGTTGTGTTTCAGGATGACACCCCTCCCCATCTTCAGCCTTATTGCAGATGCTTGACAACTATGGGCCACACATGAGTGTTATTTTGCAGTGTTCCAAATTCAGAATGCCATGTCTACTGGCCTAGTTCCTGCTAATGAACAGCAAATCTTAAGGTGTACACTGGCACCAGCAATGTAAAAATGGGGATGGTGGGCCTGAGGTGGAGTGAGGTGTTGCTTGAGCACCACATGTATCTTTAGTAATACTGTCTGTAGGTTTCAGCCTTGGTCTCAGTACACCATTACACATTGCAACACATGCCTTTGGGAGACTTGATGTTATGCATATGATACCTGTAGAGAGCCCAGGATGTTGTTTCCTGTGGAAAAACTCTTCTGTCTGATTACCCTAACCCATAGGCCACACTTATGAAGATTCCAGGTGATTGTTGACACAGGTACTGCACAGGCAGTACTTGCTAGACATTCCTGCAAGTCCCTCAGTGTTGCTCCATGTTTCTGGGCAGCCTCTATGACCAGTTTGCAACAAGTGTTGTCATCTGCCTTGGATGAGCATCTGTTTATTTTCTACATTAATGTTGTTCCATACTTCATACACACATACATGACTGTCTGCACTGTTTGCCATGGTATATGCAATGTTGAGGTAAGGCTACTTTTCCCACTCCTGAGTGCTACCTTTTGGATATGAGATCCATTCCATGGTTTGGAAGATGTGTGCAAGCCACGGCTGCCTCTGTTGCAGGTGAGTGGGTAAATGTCATGGACATACTTCCGGGACAGCAGACCATTACTTGGTGTGACATTGAGGCCCTATACTTGATGGAAGGTGTGTACTCAAGAAGAGTGAATGCTGTCAGTACCTCACAAGCTGCTTCCATAATATGTTATTTGAAGTGTGTGCACACATATTCTTCCAGTGTTTGTTAAGGTATGTATTCCCCATATTTGTTGTCCTAACATAGGATTCCATATTACTTAACCATTGCTCATGTTAGGATGACATTACAGGTGGTAAAAGGTGTGGAATGTGGTATTGTGATTTGCCGTTGTTTAGATCAGGAACAATTGCCATTGTAATAGTGGTGTATGCACTGTTGTAGCCACTGTATAAGGGTAATGTTTCAGACATGTCCCTACTGTAGGCCATTTGTCCCACCATTAAGTTCATCTCTGTCCACACATTGTACACTGACAGGTTGTTAGGTATACTGCAGGACTCTTACATACCCTTCAGATATGCCACCATGGTGACCACTGTGATGCAGTGCAGGTAACAGGAACAATAGGTGAACATGTACAGTATGCATTATAGGTAGGTGTGTTAAATGTGTGCATGGCAAATAGCTTGGTCATAACATGGCTGCTGTATTGGCAAACCTGAAGAAAACAACTCCATACTCACCAGCTACAGGCTGCTGTCCCAGTTGTATACCAGAAGGACCTAAATAGTTGTGTGAGAAACATAATGTCAATAGCTACACCTGTGGCATTGGTATAGGGTGGGAGCAGCATTTCAGCACATCAACAGTACAAACCCACAATACTAGAGAATATGCACATCTATTCATTACTACACTGCAACAACAGACTCTTATCTGACATATGCATGGAGACACTTTACAGATGAAGATGGATAAGCAACAGTGGTCTACTAATGTGCCCCGGGTACCTGCATGCTTCTAATCCATTGTGTGGGTGGCACCCACCTCCACAATGCTGTCTTCGACTTCCTGGCTTGGCTGGCGGGCAGGTGCCCCAAGACTGGCGAGTAGCTCCTCAGCATGTGTCAGTTGGGGCTGGATGGCATGACCCTGACCTGTGGCTAGCTGGTCCCTCCTAAATGGAGTGGCACACTGATGGATGTGGTGGATCAGATCTGTGTGGTGAGGCCACACCTGCTCGTAATTGCGGTTGTGCAGGTCAACATAATTTACCCTGTGAATGAGCTCATTCCACAGGCGGGTCCTCTCCTGCAGATTTTGGGCCATGTGCCCAAAGAAGATAGGATGATGGGCTATGAGGAACTGTATTATTATATCATTTTCCAGGGGGTGTGTATGTGGGGAGATGTTCCCGGGAATCATTTTCCAGGGGGTGTGTATGTGGGGAGATGTTCCCGGGACATTGTACCTGGAAAACCTAAACAAGAAAAAATGTCAGAGGACCTCATACTGCAAGGATATATAAGTTGTTAATTGACATCTCTCTCCACTCCCCCCACCATATCTGCAACAATAATCTAAATGCACAAATCAATGGGTATGTATACACCAAACCTACTGTTGGGACATATGTCCTATTGTTCAACAAATATTGAAATGTGTTTCTATTAATGTTCCATGTTGAAACACTATCATTGTTGGCCTTTTGCTTTCAATGTAATCTGCATGCTGCTGTAATGGCCACTGTGATTCCATATATACATGTGTTCTGTTTGCTACACAACTGTTCCAAACATGTTGTTTTGGGTTAATAGGAATATCTATGCATGCTGTTATAACTATTCCTAGATTGTGTTGACTATTACTATCCCACATATGTTCTAAAACTGCAACACCATAGCACGTTTGGGAAGGTTGGTCCCAGAAGACCCACCTCATCTGGCTGTGGCACTGGGCCCCAACATGTCTGGGACTCAACCCGGGACCTCGTTGTCTGCTGGCCTTGCACCACCTTTGGTTAGAACCACCTCAGGAGATGGGGCTCATTCCCCCAGGAGCAGATGTGGACAGGATACTATCACCCAAAGTCAGGTCTGGGGCTTGGTGCATAGTGAGTTGTAAAGGGAGTTTGGAGATCTGCTACGCCAGCTTGAGGGCCACATGGGGCAATTAAAGGGTCAGCCTACCACTGCTGCTCAGCCCCCAGCACAGCCATTTTTGGGGCTGTGAAGATGAAGTGGTGACTGCCCATGGGTGGGGACCTCAGTCCCACTGTTTCCATTTGGGGGCTCATGGGCGTCTGATTTCATAACACCCCTCCCTGTCCAAGGTGCTTATCCCCCACATGTGTCATATACCGACCCTGTATGCTGGCTTGTCTGTCTTGTATGTCTTCCAACCCAACCTACCTCCCCAAATATACCTACTATCCTTCCCCAACATCCCGCTCTCATCTTAAAAAAAAGGCAATCTGTTCCCCTCCAAAAATTTTGCCCCATATATAACTGTCCATTTCACACATGCGTCCACTGGACACATGTAATCTGGTCTAATTGGCTTCACAACACATTATTGTTGTCCTCTCTCCTCTCTCTCAGGGGTCTGAGTGTCCAAATATACCTCCAAATTCAGTATATATGCACGCTGTTGCTGTAGAAGAAATGGACAGCTATGGACTCTCCTTACACCTGTCCTGCACATCCCTAGCTACTTTCCCTATTGTCTTTCCCTCTTTGTGCCCCCTTTTTTTACCACTTTCCTATCACCCCTTTTTCATTTTCTTTTAAATAAATTACCACAGGGGTAAGTGGGATTATCTCTTTTAAGCAGTAGTAAGTGGGATTAAGCCTGTTTGCACAGCGCTAAGCAATGCCTACACATATTAATCACTTTTTTG